>NW_021703777.1:43015112-43085634 GCF_005190385.1 Monodon monoceros
TTTTTTTTTTTTTTTTTGTGGTACGCGGGCCTCTCACTGTTGTGGCCTCTCCCGTTGTGGAGCACAGGTTCCGGACGCGCAGGCTCAGCGACCATGGCTCACGGGCCCAGCTGCTCCGTGGCATGTGGGATCTTCCCGGACTGGGGCACGAACCCATGTCCCCTGCATCGGCAGGTGGACTCTCAACCACGGCGCCACCAGGGAAGCCCTAATTGTATCATTTTAATGGAAGATTTTTGATATGCTGATCGTAAGTGCTGTATTCAATTTCTTTAATAAATATGTTAGGAGGGTTCCATGGCAAGGGAATGAGAAAATAACCCTCCTGAGATCCCAGTCAACCACCCCTATTGTACTTTGTGATCTAGAGTGCAGAATTCTTGATTTTAATTTTCTTTACCTCTGTTCATTTGACTCATTGTCATCCATGCTTGATTAACAAAATAAGGACAAAACTACTGAAAGAGGTAATATTTTGTGGACAGTTAGTAGTATTTTCACTCCATTAAAAAAATCAAACTTCAAATTCTGTTTGTTGAGAAATCTGCCCACACTATTTCCTTCTATAAAGTCCCCCAGTGAAAGTCCGGATTTCGAAAATCTAGTCTCTGACAGAACAAAAGGCAACAGAAACCTATAAAAACAAGCAAGAGAAAGCTCAAGGTTTGTTTCACACACCACCTATGCCTGAGGATGGTTCTCATCAATACCCATCGTGATTCAGTCACCATGACGAGAAATTTGAAACTAAGCTTTGCAGGTAAAAACAAAACCAGTGAAACATTTGATTCATCTTTGCCAGCTGAACATCGTACCTTGTTTGCTCAGAAATCTGACTGAACTAGATCGATATATGTCACTGAGTCTCTTGCTGTCATACTCAATGTTCAGTCATCTAGTGGAGACAAAGTCTGACCCAGGATTAATATAACCTACTGTGGGTCCTTGGAGCCAGACTCAAAAACTTAGATTCCATCATGCCCTCAATTATCAGATGTGTTTCCTGTGAAGAAAGGAGTACTGGTTAAAATGTTTGATAATCTGACAAGGCCATAAGGCTTAATGGAATTGATGATTACACACAGATGGACGATTAACTCTCGAGGTTTAACGTTGAAAAAAAAAAAAGGAACTGTGCTGGATTGCTACTTAATGGAATTACACTGCCCATATGGAAAAGAACTATACCCTAAATATACCCAGAATGATGGAACAGGTGGCAGAATCTGGGCAAGACTGCTTGGAATGCACAAAAGCATTCTGAACTTGTAACTGCCAGAAAAGATTTCTGAAGGAAAAAAAAAAAAAAGAGGGGAATCTTTGAAACCATGTTAACTTTCCTACATTTTGGAAATATAAATTGCAAAAATAATTAGAAAACTGAACCCCAAAGTATAATTATTCCAGTAGTAATGTTTTTTAACATTATCTTTTGGAAACCTGCAAACTATGCTGTTTGTGACTGAGGTAAATGTTGATGTATGGATTATTAATTAGCTCCAACATAAACTCAGTGAAGGCAGAAACCATATCTGCCTTGATAACAGCTATATCCTCCAGAAGATATAATTGGGAGAATGAGATTAAAACTATTAACTAAAGGAAGGATTAAGTATAATTTCTAGATTTCATATTCTTTAATAATGGTTTACGTCCCCAACTTCATGGATAAACAAGAACATATGGGAAAATGATGGCGGGATATGAACACTAGTAAGCATTTACATGTAAATAAACAATTGATAAGGTAGCATAATTCCAATTAAGAAACAATTGCTGAAAGAAGGTGATTTATTTGTGATTTTTTGCTCCAACTCAGGAGGGGATTTATTTTAAATATTAATAAACTTTCAAATAACAGAAGGCTCTGTCTTCTGGGCATACAGGGTGAGGGGATAGAATCTGGAAGGCCTTCATAGTGATAAATTTAGTAGGTAATCTGCACTGAGCACTTACTATGTGCCAAGAATGAACTGCTTCATGTACATCAGTTTATTTAATTCTTAATGTGACCCTTTAAGTTATTTCCCATTTTACAGATGAGGAATCTGACTGAAGGGCATTAGGTAGGTTTCCCAAGGTCAGAGAACTAGTAGTTGATAAAGTTGGGACTAAAAAAGAGATTGGTCTTGCCAGAGTTCTTTCACATATAAGCATTTTGGTCAATACCCATTTACCATGATCTCTCCCTGCTTCTGTGCCTCATTTCTCTAGTTTTGCACATGTCTGAGCATTCTTGGACTCCTCTTTGTACCTGATGCCTTCCATAAGGCTTATGGATCCACGATGTTTACCAGGGTGATATTAGGACCTTTAGAAAAGCATAAGGATGGAAGAGACGGAGAAGGAGAACTACCTAACACAAAATAGTTAAGAAATTAATAATAAATGATAAAATGAGGGTGAAGAAGTTCCTCAGCACTCTGTTTCTCCCCATAAGCTTTAATTTTTCTTTTCTTTTTGAAATATTAAATTCTTAAAAAATCTTTCTTTTGGTGCCTCTGCTTTGTTGATATCTTAAGCACATGCTTGTTAGACCCACTGGGAAATCTGGCCAAGCTCTATTTTGGGAACTACTGAACAATTCTGAAAAATTATGAAAGAACCATCTTGATTAAATAAATCATGGCATTTTATTACATCATTTCAATGATTAATACTTTCAGATCTCTGTTATGACTCTACCATAAAAATGGGACACACTTATATGTCTACATGAAAAATAATTCTGGTACAACTACCTATACCAATTGGTTACTGGGTATGTAGACAGAGCTGTTTCTAGCTGCTTGTTCTTAAACTTTCCACACACGAGGCTTTCATACATTTTGATATATGTATATTCAAAATAAATTTTTTTACACTTTGTTCTCTACACAGAGAAATTTTATCACTGATGAGAGACAAGATAAAACAGTGGAAAAAATTCTAGCCCAGTGAGGCTATCTCCTTTCGGTTTTTAATACTTTATTTTCTGCTAATTAGTTGTAAACCTTGGTGTTTTAACTGTTCTGGGTATCAATTTCTCTCTTAAGATATTTATCCTACTTACATCATAGGAATTCTGAAACAAATTAAAAAATGAAATCTGTGAAATTGTTTGAAAAAGTAAGAACAGTACATGAGCTGTTGAAGATTGGGACCTATGTGCTTTCCTTCCCTAGAGAATCCTGTATAACAGAGGTGCTCTATTGACCTCTATTAGTGATCAATGAGGAAAATTCTTGCCCAAATAGATTTTAAGATGTTTGAGGGGCAGGGGGCATACTTTATAGTGGGGCCTCAAAGAATGATGACTTTGATAAGAAAGCATTCAAAAAACAATTGAATAGGGCTTCCCTGGTAGCGCAGTGGTTGAGAGTTCGCCTGCCGATGCGGGGGACACGGGTTCGTGCCCCAGTCCGGGAAGATCCCACATGCCGCAGAGCGGCTGGGCCCGTGAGCCATGGCCGCTGAGCCTGCGTGTCCGCAGCCTGTGCTCTGCAATGGGAGAGGCCACAACAGTGAGAGGCCCGTGTACCGCAAAAACAACAACAACAACAACAAAAAAAAACAATTGAATAGTGTAGAGAATGATGAAATGCAAGTAATTTAGGTAGAAAATATGTATGTAACTTCTCTTCCAGTTTCACTATTAGCATAATAGTCTGTGTTATTATGGAGATATCCTCATGGAAAATAAAGAGCATTTGTATCAAAGGAATCTACATTATTCTTTACCTGTGTGACTGATCTTTCTCATTCTGTGCCTATATAGAATTCTTAAATTGACTGAACACCAAGTATAGTGTTTTTCAAAAATCTATTATTAGAGCTTCTAGTTCTACATCAGGTACTTCTTCCATGCCCTAATAAATAGCTTACTGCTATTACGGTGCAGAATAAGGGAAATATGTTGATGGAGACTAGTGTTGAATCATGTCTTTATCCTTTTGGCAACTGAGAGTTGTACTTTTAGTAAGATATCTAGAATCACCGTTTAATATCCTTAAGTAATTTAATACGTAATCTAATTGGACACGCTTTATTAAATATCCTATTAGTTGTTTTTAAATGGTAGGTTTGTTTGATTTATTCATTTTTGATGTAATATTTTTCTTGCCTGATAGAGGTTCAATCTGGTGATTGCAACAGAATCATTATCAGACACGGCTTTCTTATCGGAGCAGAGGGAAGAGCATTTGTACCATCCTGTCCAATCAGAACTCAACGTGGCAAATTAGGAATATGTGCTGTGGGGAGATTGGGGGTGGAGAAAAAGGCAAGAGATTGAACACATTGGCTATTAATGCTTTTGAACTAATTCTCATGGTAGTTTACACCATAGCCTTCAAAACCCAATGATGAGATGAATATGGACATGGCATGTCAGATATTTCCTGTGTAGAACAAGACTTTCCTGACAGTAAAATTGCTTCAAATCACATGCCACATATGCGACTTAGTCTTGATTGTCCTTTCCTCATAAGACAACCATGGTAGACCAAAGCAGGATAGCCATAATTAAGTTAGAAACAGCCATAATTGTCAGTAACTGTTTTCACCCCACCCTCCATGTAAATGTTGCTTTACACTGGTTAATTTTCTGCTTTCTCCCCTTCCTGGTTCTACTATGCTCCCTACACTCCAAAAACACCACTCCAACCATGCATTATTTACCTCTTCATGCTTTGGTTCTAAATCTCTTAAAAGTACATTCTGAAATTGCATGCTTATATCTGCATGTTATGCATACATATATGAAGATTGGGGCCTACATGCTTTCCTTCCCTAGAGAATCCTGTATAACAGAGGTGCTCATTTGACCTAAGTGATCAATGAAGAAAATTCTTGCCCAAATAGATTTTAAGATGTTTGAGGGCAGGGGAGTACTTTATAATGGGGCTTCAAAGAATGCTGACTTTGATAAGAAAGCATTCAAAACACAGTTGAGTACTGTAGAGAATGATGAAATGTGTGTATATATGTGTATATATACAAATATATATATATTTATATAGTCTTACTGGGCACTCGCCAGTGTTAAACACACACACACAAACACACACACACACACACACAATACAGAAAAAGGAAGGAAGAATATCTCAAATCATGACAGGCAACCTCCCCAAAACAAAACTGTGAATGTCAGGCCCAGGGAACCTAGCAAAACAAAGTGCTCTCAATTTTAGTTTCCTTTGAAGGTCAGCAATCTGTGGCTAAAGACTAACACTCTTCTCTAATCAAAATCTTCAAGACAGTTTTTGTTCAGGTATGCTTAGTTCTTTTTCTGTAGATGATTTTAGAATTATTATAAGGTCTATAAAAGTCAGAGTCTATGGAGCCTTCTATTTCTGAACCCACAGCAGCAGTTTGAATAATAACTCTTCATCCAATAATCAATACCTATAAAATTCCAACATGGTTTAATTCAAATTCTGGATTTCACCCTTCATGTGGCTCTAGTGTATCTGGTGTTTCACAGTAATCTGCCTGGGTCGTATGTGCAATGCCACTCTTTTAATCTGGGTGATTTGTTCTAAAACTACGGGGTGTATGTGGAGTGCATTGATACAGAGAAGCAAGAACCGTGAGTCCTATCACCTCTCTGGGGTCCAGTTGTGGGGATGTTAAAGGTTTTATATATTAAGAATATTCATTATATTTTTACTAATTTACCATCAGAATTTCTTACTGGTCTCATAGCTTCTGGGAACAAACTGCATAAAACTCAGCACAAAACTGTGGTACAAATTTTCTTTGTGATTCTATTGTCACATGTCCTGTTGGTATCCTAAACCCAATATGCTATATAAAAAGTATACTATTATAAGGATGATATTAGGCAAATTGTTATGCCAATGTAACGTCACCAGTATGTTGCTATGTGCCTGCATTTGAAAACAGAACAGGATGGTCATACCAAGGCCCATGACATGCCCAAGAGCAAGAAGGAAGTAAGGTCTTCTAAATACTAATCCAAGTTTAAATATACTACTTGAGCCTTGTTCATTTTAATTTTTAACTAAAAGTTATTCTGGGATTTATTTTGTTATTTTTTGGCTTCTTTTTCTTAGTTAAATCATTTACTTGAAGATTTAAAAAAGATATTTTCCTTTGCCAGTTATTGATTATTAAATTGTAGTTCTCAGCTTGTGACTGCAATAACAGATGTCTCCTAGTTGGAGTGAGATCACAAGATTCCTTTTGAATGAATGTAAGGAAAATATACTACTATAGCAGAGCAAAAGTTGTGTGTCTGCTAGACAGTTGAAGAAGGCTATTCAGGATACAACCTAAACTAGGGATTGGTCTTGTGTTTCACTTTAAATGTTGAATGACTGGATTAGAAATCCAGGAAACAGACATGGAGAGTTGATAATTTCATCCATGTAGTTTTCTTTTGAGATTTTAATTCATTCACATTAGTAAAAAATAAAACGTAAAGCACTTATCTTTAATATCCCTTAAAAATTGTTATTGCACAAGTATTTATTTATTAGGAAAATTGAAACTGTCACCTCAGATCTCATTCATTATTTTTCACATAGCTCACCTTCTGAGGTGAAACGATATTTAGGTCTGTCTAAGCTCAATCCTCTTCAATATTTACTTATTTAACTTAATACTTATTGAGCACCTTTTTATGATATAAAATGTATTATAACATAGCATCAGCCTTGTATATTGAGTATGCTATATATAGAGATAAATAATATATAGATAGATAGATAGATTGGGAAATAGATTTATAAAACACAGAAATGAATATATAAGAATAAATATAAGTTGATAATAGAGTTTAGGTATTAAGATAATAGAGAATTTATTTTAAAATGCTTTTCATTTTAATACATTTATCTTGTTATTTAACAACCATTTATTTGTGAGCTTGGCAATAAAGTTGTCATAATTCATAAATATTGTGGAAACTTCAGAATATAAATTATTCCTAGATTCTATTCGGTCGTTGAATGCCAATTAATGTCCTGTGTAACAGCTCCATTTTAAGCAAGTCACAAAAATATCTCCACCAACCAAATCCTAAAGAAGATCCAATCATTCATTTTTTTCATTTTGAACAAATTTGTCCAATTTTAAGCTTTTCATACTGTATTTTTTTATTCTCCAATTTCAGATAATTTCTATTATCCCTTTCTCCAAATATGGTCCTTCTCTTTCTTTTTCTTTTCTGAAATGGTTATATTTTCTTCTGGACACTCTGAAAGCTAATGCAAGTTCTATACTGTTAAATAAAATGGCCAAAATTTCCAGATTTCCCCATGGACTTCTCCACGTTGTCCATATTGTTCTAATATAGTTCTCTAACAAAAAAATAAAAGAAAACCAATCCCAGAACATAGTATAAAAAGATGGAAGAAAGAGGTTGGCCCTCCCTTACCATGTGTGATAAAATCTCTGTGCAAAACAAAGCTCCCAGAAGTTATTATTTCTAGTCCATCAGAAGTCATATTATCTGATACTATCTTGTTTGAAAATTCCCAACTTCTTTATTACTTAGTGAAGGTACTACAGCCACTTCACAATTAACTATATGACAAGCTATTAATAGCTTCATTCTGAACCCACCAAATAATTTCATGTCCTGTCACAATTCCATCAGCTCTGACTCATTAAAAATGCAAATTTGAAACTGTTTGCAAGGAAAATATGTGATCCATTTTTAGTATGCCAGAGTGTTCAACAAGGTGCTGAAAAACTAGAAATGGAACACTGATTAAAATTTAACATAATATTTTCTTAAGCCAGTACTAGATTCAATACACTGTAAACAAACACACCCACACACACACATGAATAAGAGGAGCCTAACTCTCAAAGATGGAGAAGATTTCAAAATGGTAGCATGGGCTGTGTTTTTAAGACAGATGCATAAATAAAACAGTAAAGTATTTTGGTGAAAGGAGACAGAAGGACTGAGGGGTTAGGAGAGAAATGCAATTAAAGGAAGCTTTAGGACATAGATGACATTTGGGTTTGGTCTTCAGTGGAAGGCAGTGGGTGGAGAATATTTCAGGCAGCAGAAATGAAATGAGCAACAGAAGTAGAAAAGTGCAAATGCCTAACAAATATTTACTGAACAAAATAATCCTAATGACAGTCGAATCTATTTGAAAAAATTTTTTGGCAATGAGTTGGATTTCCCCACTATAAAGTCTCCTGAACTTTTTGTGTGTTGAGTGTATTTTGTCACCTTTTTATAATTGATTTCTGCAGATAGAGTGGATGTTTCCATATCCACCCATCTGTTAATCAGGGATCACTCTGAAACTGAGTATAAGGAAAAAGAAAAATAAAAGAGGCCATGAAGCTGTGTTACATCTTGAAGTGCATTAAAATATAAAAACACAAAATAAGAATACACTCCAAATGACTCATTTGTTTTTCAGTATTCCACAACTCAGTGACAATAACTGGCAGTATAATAATTTCACAGTGTCATCCTGGTGAAACATAGGGTTCCCATAAGAATACATTTCTATCTCCTTCAACATCACCATTAAAATGACTTATTTGTTTCTGATTAATTAGGACCCAGTTTCTTCCTTCTTGGCATTTCATTTTTCCTCCTGTTCTGTCTATCTGGACAGGCTAGATCTGTGTGGGCACGCACCAGTTTGTGAGATTCTAGATCAGAACTCAGTGGCTTTGCAACAGTGATAAACCTAACTTCTGGTAACTGCAAATTTGTGTTCCAAAGTGCCACAAACCACACGGTAAGATGCCACAAAAAGGAGCAATAACTAGGTCATGTTTTTGGCAGTCTTCATGAAGCAGTAGTTCCAATGCTGGCTTGCCAGTGATTAAATAGAGCTGAGAAACATTTTTTTTTCCTTATCTTCCTTTAGCAGAACAAAAAAGCTAAGATTAACTGATGGAGAGTGAAGAGAGAAAAGCAAAGCTCTTTGGAAAGGAGGAGTTGAATTGCCAACTACCTAAAGTCCAATTATTTGTGTCCTGTAAAAATAGAACTTGAATAAGTGTGCACGCCATGGGTGTAGCTAGAATGGTGTGTGTGCGTGCATGTGTGTGTTGGGGGAAGTGTTTTGTTGGGATGAGGTGGAGGTGAGAGTCTTCTTTCACTTCTCCACAATCCTGCCATTGTGCAATGGTTGACTGTCAACAAAGTCTCCGGAAGGATGCCATTTCCTAGGACTTTTCATTACATAATTGTCAGGTAATTAGTAATACACTTGTTTTCTGGAAAAGCAAAACACTATGCTAGATTTAGTGGTATAACATCAAACTCCAGGAGAGGCTAAGCCTTTTCTGGGCAGAAATTACTCTCTCGGAGGCATGATCGGAAGTTCAGCTTAGCATACCCCAAGCATAGGTGAAACTGCTGTTCAAATTTGCCCTGTGCAAAGACATACCCAACTTTTTAGTTCTGAATATATTCTTTCCAATGAGTTCATGATTCCCAACAACTAAACAATGAATATGCAAGAAGGCGAAAGGCTAAGATAAAACTGGAGAACAAACATTTGGGAGAGAGCATTAAGGAAGCTAATTGACATGCTTTGTAAAATGCCAGAATGATTACCTTTCTAGGTGTTTAGAAAAGAAATTATCTTAAAATATAACACTTCTTTCTCTCCTCATCCTAGTAAATCCAGTCGACAGGATTTAGCACTGGGAAGAAGCCCAGAAGGTTTGAAATTCTGTAAGAAAAAAAGTGTATTTTTAGAATTATGGTAACAGCTGCTAAGAAATGTATTTCTATTTTGTAGTAAGTCTAAGCTGCCTAACATAAATGTGTGGTAGAGAAAGATAACATAGATAAGGCAAGTGAAGAGAATTATAGCAAAGTGAACACTATCTTTGGTTGTTGTGGAAAGAAAAATTGAGTACTAAAGATGGCATTTTCTCAAAATAAAACTATAAATTGTATATCTACGAGCTAAAATTAGATAGCTAGCCCCTCTCTCTCTCTCTCTCTCAGTCTCTCCGTACTTCCCCCTACCATCCTTCTACTTCTTATCTATTTTTAAAATTTTTTCCTAATGGAATCTTAGGGAACATTAACATAATAGTATAGATCTTAGTAAAAATCACCTTCTAAAGTCCCCAAATATGCTACCACCCTGTCAAATATACAATATGCTATCAAATTTTCACATTAAAAATCTCATTTAAGTATCCGTTTAAAGGTGTTTAGATAAAGCTGACTTAATAAGTGAACCGTTTTATAAGCGACTAAATAAGGTAACTATTATTTTCTTATGATGCAATTTTTGTTTCAAGTTTATGATTAAAGAATAGAGTAAAAAATAAGGAAACACATATGCATGTCAATCCTTTCACATATAGGTATAATTCCTTAGATTTTGTTTCACATGTGATTGGATTTGTTGGAAAATAATAAGATCGCGTATTTGGGAAATGGTTATCTATCATCGAACATAATATTTGTGTTATGTTTCTAAACCCTGGGCTTCTTTTACTCTTAGAATTGGTGGCAGGAGCCACTCCTCCCAACAAAAGCATACAGGCTCTTTTCCTTTGGGGACTTTTTCATTTGATCTTTACTGGGAAACAGCCTGGGGTTGGCATCAAACTGAGATACTGGGCATGTGGTTTGTGACCTAGGGACTGCTATAAAAATTTAATGTGTTATTTCATTAATTATATTAATAACACATTGTCATTATGACCAATAACAATTACTAAATGAACACTTGGAAGGCTCAATGTGTTAGAAAGTTCAAGAAACCTCAAAAATGCTCTTAATAATTATTCAGTGGTTTAGAATAACTCATTTTAGTTAGCCCTAAACTTTGCTTTCCTAGATTTTCTTGGAAATGTTCCATGGTTTTCTCTGAAGTTGATATACACATATAAAAGTCAGCGCACTATATTTCTCTCATTCATATTCTAGAAGACAGAACACATTTCCATCATCAAGCATCCCTCCTTCTACTCCCTTCCCAACTTAAATTAAAATGTTTACTTTCACTCTCTTTCTCTCCCACTGTCCTTCTGGCTAACTGACTGGTACTCTTTCTCACTCTTAAATCCCCTCTCTTCGTTGTCATGTACCACAGATATTTGGGAAAGCATTCCTCAAAGGATCCACAAAGTTACTTGCAATCTGTTTAAACACACAGCCCACCTCCAGCTCCCAGAATACAACCTATCCCAGATTTTATAACATCATCTTTGGCTCCTATTGGCAACAGGAAAAAAGTAATTTAAAATAGTGTTGTTCATACATGACCATAAAATATGCCCAGGAACCACTCTAAAAAGAAATACTGTGCTCAATTTGGTACCCTGGGAAAAGATGAATATGGGGAATCTTTTCTGCTCCTTTAGAGCAGGGACCATGTCTTACTTCTCCTTATATCAGCAGCATCTATCACAAGGACTAACACAACAGGAAATGGTCAGGTATCTGTTACACCAAATTTAATTTAATTGTTTCCAATTCAATTCTGAAATATAAATTGAACATTTTATGAGTCTAATTTTCCCAATCAGTACTGTTTTCTGAATTCCAAAACATTTCTTCCCCCAATGAGTTACTTTCTTCTATAGAAATCACAAAATATAGGATAAAGGATGATAAGCTGATAGGCAACAATAGTCCTTTGGTTAATAATCCAAATAATATCTTTCATATATTGAGTATTTCTATATGTCAGGCACTGTTCTAAGTGTTTTACGTATTTACCTAATTTAATCCCTAATACAAAAGCATAAGGCAAATACTATTATTGTCCATTTTAAAGATGAGTAAATTCAGACATAAAAAGGATAAGAAACTTGCCCAAAATCATGCAGGTAATAAGTGATGGAGTGGCATTTGAATCAATGAAACCGAAATGGAGAGTGAACAGGTTTAAAACTACAGTTTCAGGTTTATATGACACATTTTACTTCCACATTATATAGTAACATGTGTTTATTACCTCAAAAAGGTCACAAAACTTATTTACTTAAACTTTCTTATTATGTACTCTTATGACTGCCATAATATTCACAAGGAAAATATAAGCAAGTTAATAACACAGAGATCTCTGAAATATTAAAAATAATAAATGATACATCTGCAGGCACAAAATATCTATTTTCAGAGATACACTTTATGAATGAGATGGAGAGAAGAGGTAGGAAAAGAATATTCATGAAAAGCTTGAAAACTGAAAGGTTGTTTGGGAGATCAGACAATTGAAAAGAGCAGATTGAACAAATGGCCACAATTCTTCCCCTCCCTGAACTGAGTCCCTTACAAAATAACTTTGCCACTCCTTCCATAGAGAGGATTCTATTTCTCCATCCCTTACATCTGAGCTGTCCTTGTAGCTTGATTTGGCCAATAGAACGTGGAGGAAATTAAGGGCCAGTTCTAAGACTAGGTTTCAAGGGATTTTCCATTATTTCACTCTTGCCCTTCAAGTCCAGCAACTGCCATATGAGCAAGCCCTGACTAGGCTGTTGAATGTTAAGAGAGCAGTACAGTAGTGTCACTTGCCTCACCCAACAATTAGCCAATTTCCAGAAGCCGATCCACCTACTGACATGTCCTTTTAACACAGATGCATGGGAGATTAACCAGGCCTGGCCCAGATCAACACAACAGCCCGTGTGATGCACAGACTTGTGAAAAATAATAAATTGTTATTGTCTTAAGCATCTAAGTTTTGGAGTGGTTTGTTACACAGTAATAGATAACTGATTTAGCACGTATTATAATTACTTAGATATTAAGAGCGCTGCTTTAATATAAAAGTGTACTTGCTATTTATCTGGACTGACATGACAATCTCACTCTTTTTTAACTGCTAAAACTTTCCTAAAAAACATCAAAATAAAAAGAAAATTTGCTTATATGACAAATTTCATTTTTGCTGTCTATGGCAGTGGCATTGCCCATCATGATTTGTCATGCAATTTTATTTTCAAAGCTCAAAATTAATTACAAACATGAAACAAATCATGGTGTTAAGACATACATTAAATACAAATTAGAATCTCAAAATGGATAATTTAAAGCTTGGAAAATTAATTGATTAAACCCAAAGTGCATAAAAATAATTGGAAAAACTGAGGAGTGAACAAACCAATGACAATGTTATCCAACTAAATAAAAAAGAAAATATAATGAGCAAAACCGCATCCAAAAAAATCAGTAGTTATAATTAAACCATAAGACCCTGAGTGGAGATGTCGAAATCCCAATTTGGGGAGCATTACTATTATATTACAGGGTTAGACAGATGACACAAGAAATCAAAACCTGTCTCTTCAGCAAAGTCAAAGTAAAAACCATAATGGTGGCATGAACATCAGTCATAAGTTTAAGAAATACAAAATATATAATAGACATTATACCTTAAAGCATTAAAGCAGCACTACATATATATAAGTAATTCAATATGTGCTATATCTGTTATCTATTACTGTCAATTCTATTCCTTTCAATGTTCTTTTAGCCTGGCTTTTGTGAAAGGCTATATCTATAGAATTTGTTCAAGATATTGTCTATGACCCAGAAATAATAAGAGAAATAATGCAAATAACAATATAGCATTTTCACACTGAAGAGAATTTTGTCTTAAATCTAATCATTTTTAGTCTCATTTTTTATTGAGTACTTAACATTTTTTTCTTTTTTTATTGGAGTATAGTTGATGTGCAATATTATATAGGATACAGGTGTACAATATAGTGATTCACAATTTTTAAAGGTGATTCACAATTTTTAAAGGTGTTATAAATTCCATTTATAGTTATTATAAAATATTGGCTATATTTACACTAGTTTAAAGCTAGAGAAGATTTGGAACAAATATTACAAAGAATTTAAACATGGTTGTTACAAAGAGTCACATAAAGAATCCAATACAGATAAAACATTTTAAGAACCATAGTTTGTATAACAAACTATTTTCAATTTTGTCTAAAATCAATATTACAAAATTGAAGTAAGCTAGGTTTTCATCAGTTTGCCAAAGAATTAAATACTTCATTCCATAGTCAGGGTTTGGCGGCTTTTCAGAAGAATTGTGCCAGTAATTCATCCATGAATTTTGGGTTGACCCAAAACAGATCCTAAGACCAGAATTTACATTCAGATAGTTTACTTTGGACTGATCCAGAAGCAAAACTGAAGGAATAGGGAAAATGAGCAAGGAAGGGTAAAATAAACCCATAAATATATACTAATTAGTTTTTTGGCATTGTTGGCAACCAGGACGCAATCCTGCTGGGAACAGTCTTAGGAACATTGTAAAACATGGAGTCAAAAATTACAAAGAAAGTGATCAAATTCTAGAGAGAATCCTTAGACTCTCAGTCCCTGTGGAAAAACATGATGACTGCAAGTACCATGTCAAATGAAATAAGCAGTTGTAAGACGAAAAAATAAAGGAATTACTGGCTTAGACAGCAGAACTAAGAAAAATGACCTATACATCCTACTAGGCTAAATATTTGTGCATTTATTCATTCACTTTTTCTTTTAAGTTATTTATTTATAACATCTTTACTGGAGTATAATTGCTTTACAATGGTGTGTTAGTTTCTGCTTTATAACAAAGTGAATGAGCTATACATACACATATATCCCATATCTCCTCTCTTAGGTCTCCCTCCCACCCTCCATATCCCACCCTTCTAGGGTGACACAAAGCACAAAGCTGATCTCCATGTGCTATGCAGCTGCTTCCCACTAGCGATCTATTTTACATTTGGTAGTGAATATATGTCCCATTCACTCCCTCACTTCGTCCCATCTTACCCTTCCCCCTCCCTCTGTCCTCAAGTCCATTCTCTATGTCTGCATCTTTTTTCCTGTCCTGCCACTAGGTTCTTCAGAAGCATTTTTTTTTAAATTCCATATATATGTGTTAGCATACAGTATTTGTTTATCTCTTTCTGACTTCACTCTGTATGGCAGACTCTAGGTCCATCTACCTCACGACAAATAACTGAATTTCATTTCTTTTTATGGCTGAGTAATATTCCATTGTATATATGTGCCACATCTTCTTTATCCATTCATCTGTTGATGGACACTTAGGTTGCTTCCATGTCCTGGTTATTGTAATTAGTGCAGCAATGAACATTGTGCTACATGACTCTATTTTGAACTATGGTTTTTTTCAGGGTATATGCCCAGTAGTGGGAGTGCAGGGTCGTATAGTAGTTCTATTTTTAGGTTTTTAAGGAACCTCCATACTGTTCTCCAAACTGGCTGCTTCAATTTACATTCCCACCAACAGTGCAAGAGGGTTCCCTTTTCGTCACACCCTCTCCATCATTTATTGTTTGTAGATTTTTTGATGATGGCCATTCTGACCGGTGTGAGGTGATACCTCATTGTAATTTTGATTTGCATTTCTCTAATGATTAGTGATGTTGAGCATCCTTTCATGTGTTTGTTGTCAATCTGTTTATTGTCATATCTTCTTTGGAGAAATGTCTATTTCAGTCTTCTGCCCATTTTTGGATTGGGTTGTTTGTGTTTTTCACATTTAGCTGCATGAGCTGTTTGTATATTTTGGAGATTAAACCTTTGTCAGTTGCTTCATTTGCAAATCTTTTCCCCCATTCTGAGGGTTGTCTTTTCGTCTTGTTTATGGTTTCCTTTGTTGTGCCAAAGCTTTTAAGTTTCATTAGGTTCCATTTGTTTATTTTTCCTTTTATTTCCATTTTACTAGGAGATGGGTCAAAAAGGACCTTGCTGTGATTTATGTCATAGAGTGTTCTCCCTGTTTTTTCTCTAAGAGTTTTATAGTGTCTGGCCTTACATTTAGGCCTCTAATCCACTTTGAGTTTATTTTTGTGTATGGTGTTAGGGAGGGTTCTAATTTCATTCTTTTACATGTAGCTGTCCAGTTTTCCCGGCACCACTTATTGAAGAGGCTGCCTTTTTTCCATTGTATATTCTTGCCTCTTTTATCAAAGATAAGTTGACCATATGTGCATGGGTTTATCTCTGGGCTTTCTATCTTGTTCCATTGCTCTGTATTTCCATTTTTCTGCCAGTACCATATTGTCTTGATCTGTAGCTTTGTAGTATAGTCTGAAATCAGGGAGCCTGATTCTTCCAGCTCCGTTTTTCTTTCTCAATATTGCTTTGGCTGTTTGGAGTCTTTTGTGTTTCCATACAAATTGTGAATTTTTTTGTTCTAGTTCCATGAAAAATGCCAGTGGTAGTTTGATAGGGATTGCATTGAATCTGTACATTGCTTTGGGTAGTATAGTCATTTGAACAATGTTGATTCTTCCAATCCAGGTCTCTCCATCTCTTTTTATCAGCTTTAATTACTTTCATCAGTGTCTTATGTTTTCTGCATACAAGTCTTTTGTCTCCTTAGGTGGGTTTATTCCTAGGTATTTTATTCTTTTTGTTGCAATGGTAAATGGCAGTGTTTCCTTAATTTCTCTTTCAGATTCTTCATCATTAGTGTATAGGAATGCCAGAGATTTCTGTGCATAAATTTTGTATCCTGCTACTTTACCAAATTCATTGATTAGCTCTAGTAGTTTTCTGGTAGCATCTTTAGGATTCTCTATGTATAGTATCATGTCATCTGCACACACTGGCAGTTTTACTTTTTCTTTTCTGATTTGGATTCCTTTTATTCCTCTTTCTTCTCTGATTGTTGTTGCAAAATCTTCCAAAACTATATTGAATAATAGTGGTGAGAGTGGGCAACCTTGTCTTGTTCCTGATCTTAGAGGAAATGATTTCAGTTTTTCACCATTGAAAATGATGTTGGCTGTGGGTTTGTCATATATGGCCTTTATTATGTTGAGGTAGGTTCCCTCTATGCCTACTTTCTGAAGGTTTTTATCATAAATGAGTGTTGAATTTTTTCAAAAGGTTTCTCTGAACCTATTCAGATGATCATATGGTTTTTCTCCTTCAATTTGTTAATATGCTTTATCACATTGATTGATTTGCATATATTGAAGAATCCATGGATTCCTGGGATAAACACCACTTGATCATGGGGTATGATCCTTTTCATGTGCTGTTGGATCCTCTTTGTTAGCATTTCGTTGAGAATTTTTGCATCTATGTTCATCAGTGATATTAGCCTGTAGTTTTCTTTTATTCTGACATCTTTGTGTGGTTTTGGTATCAGGGTGATGGTGGTCTCGTAGAATGCGTTTGGAAGTTTTCCTCCCTCTGCTATATTTTGGAAGAGTATGAGAATGATAGGTGTTAGCTCTTCTCTAAATGTTTGATAGAATTCACCTGTGAAGCCATCTGGTCCTGGGCTTTGGTTTTTTAGCAGATTTTTAAACACAGTTTGAATTTCAGTGCTTGTGATTTGTCTATTTATATTTTCTATTTCTGCCTGGTTCAGTCTCAGAAGGTTGTGCTTTTCTAAGAATTTGTCCATTTCTTCCAAGTTGTCCATTTTATTGGCATATAGCTGCTTGTAGTAATCTCTCATGATCCTTTGTATTTCTGCAGTGTCAGTTGTTACTTCTCCTTTTTCATTTCTAATTCTATTGATTTGAGGTCTCCCGTTTTTTGTTGATGAGTCTGGCTAATGGTTTATCAATTTTGTTTATCTTCTCAAAGAACCAGCTTCTATTTTTATTGATCTTTGCTATCATTTCCTTTATTTCTTTTTCATTTATTTCTGATCTGATCTTTATGATTTCTTTCCTTCTGCTAACTTTGGGGTTTTTTTGTTCTTCTTTCTCTAATTGCTTTAGGTGTAATGTTAGGTTGTTTATTTGAGATGTTTCTTGTTTCTTGAGGTAGGATCATATTCCTATAAACTTCCCTCTTAGAACTGCTTTTGCTGCATCCCACGGTTTTGGATCATCATGTTTTCATTGTTATTTGTTTCTAGGTATTTTTTGATTTCCTCTTTGATTTCTTCAGTGATCTCTTGGTTATTTAGTAGTGTATTGTTTAGCCTCCATGTGTTTGTATTTTTTACAGATTTTTTCTGTAATTGATATCTAGTCTCATAGTGTTGTGGTCAGAAAATATACTTGCTAGGATTTCAATTTTCTTAAATTTACCAAGGCTTGATTTGTGACCCAAGATATGATCTGTCCTGGAGATTGTTCCATGAATACTTGAGAAGAAAGTGTATTCTGTTGTTTGGGGATGGAATGTCTTACAAATATCAATTAAGTCCATCTTGTTCAATGTATCATTTAAAGCTTGTGTTTCCTTATTTATTTTCATTTTGGATGATCTGTCCATTGGTGAAAGTGGGGGTTGAAAGTCCCCTACTATGATTTGTTACTCTCAATTCCCTCTTTTATGGCTGTTAGCATTTGCCTTATGTATTGGGCTGATCCTATGCTGGGTGCATAAATATTTAGGATTGTTATATCTTCTTCATGGATTGATCCCTTGCTCATTATGTAGTGTGCTTCTTTGTCTCTTGTAATAGTTTTTAGTTTAAAGTCTATTTTGTCTGATATGAGAATTCTTACTCCAGCTTTCTTCTGATTTCCATTTGCATGGAATATCTTTTTCCACTCTTCACTTTCAGTCTGTATGTGTCCCTAGGTCTGAAGTAGGTCTCGTGTAGACAGCATATATATGGGTCTTGTTTTGGTATCCATTCTGCCAGTGTACGTCTTTTGGTTACAGCATTTAATCCATTTACATTTAAGGTAAATATCGATACGTATGTTCCTATTACCATTTTCTTAATTTGGGGGGGGGGTTTATTGTAGGTCTTTTGCTTCTCTTGTGTTTCCTCTCTAGAGTAATTCCTTTAGCATTTGTTGCAAAGCTGGTTTGGTGGTGCTGACTTCTCTTAACTTTTGCTTGTCTGTAAAGGTTTTAATTTCTCCAACGAATCTGAGTGAGATCCTTGCTGGGTAGAGTAAGCTTATTGTAGGTTTTTCCCTTTCATCACTTTAATTATCTCCTGCCACTCCCTTCTGGCTTGCAGAATTTCTGCTGAAAGATGAGCTGTTAACTTTATGGGGATTCCCTTGTATGTTATTTGCTGCTTTTCCCTTGCTGTTTTTAATATTTTTTCTTTGTATTTAATTTTTGATAGTTTGATTAATATGTGTCTTGGCATGTTTCTCCTTGGATTTATCCTGTATGGGACTCTTTGTGCTTCCTGGACTTGATTGACTATTTCCTTTCCCATATTAGGGAAGTTTTCAACTATAATCTCTTCAAGTATTTTCTCAGTCCCTTTCGTTTTCTCTTCTTCTGGGAGCCCTATAATTCGAATGTCGGTGCGTTTAATGTTGTCCCAGTGGTCTCTGAGAGTGTCCTCAATTCTTTTCATTCTTCTTTCTTTATTCTGCTCTGCAGTAGTTATTTCCAGTATTTTATCTTCCAGGTCACTTTCCTTTCTTCTGCCTCAGATATTCTGCTACTGATTCCTTCTACAGAATTTTCAATTTCATTTACTGTGTTGTTCATCATTGTTTCCTGTTTAGTTCTTCTAGATCCTTGTTAAAACTTTCTTGTATTTTCCCCATTCCATTTTCAAGACTTTAGATCATCCTTACTATCATTACTCTGAATTCTTTTTCAGGTAGACTGCCTATTTTCTCTCCATTTGTTTGGTCTAGTGGATTTTTACCTTGCTCCTTCAACAGCTGTGTATTTCTCTGTCTTCTCATTTTGCTTAGCTTACTGTGTTTGGGGTCTCCTTTTTGCAGGCTGCAGGTTCGGGGTTCCCATTGTTTTTGGCGTCTGCCTCCATTGGCTAAGGTTGGTTCAGTGTTTTGTGTAGGCTTCCTGGTGGAGGGGACTGGTACCTGTGTTCTGATGGATGAGGCTGGATCTTGTCTTTCTGGTGTGCAGGGCTGCATCCGGTGGTGTGTTTTGGGGTGTCTGTGACCTTATTATGATTTTAGGCAGCCTCTCTGCTAATGGATCGGGTTGTGCTCCTGTCTTGCTAGTTGTTTGGCATAGGGTATCTTATGAAAAAGGAAAAAAATATATAGATCATTGCTCCCAAAATCCACCGCCTCATTTTGGGATGATTCATTGTCTATTCAGCTATTCCACAGATGCAGGGTACATCAAGTTGAATGTGGAGGTTTAATCCATTGCTCTTGAGGCTGCTGGGAGAAATTTCCCTTTCTCTTCTTTGTTCGCACAGCTCCTGTGGTTCAGCTTTGGATCTGGCCCTGCCTCTGCGTGTAGGTCACCTGAGGGTGTCTGTTCTTCACTCATACAGGATGGGGTTAAAGGAGCAGCTGATTCGGGGGCTCTGGTTCATTCAGGCCAGGAGGAGGGAGGTGTGTGGAATGTGGGGCGAGCCTGTGGCAGCAGTGGTCAGCGTGACATTGCACCAGGCTGAGGCACGCCATGTGTTCTCCTGGGGAAGTTGTCCCTGAATCACGGGACTCTGGCAGTGGCGAGTTGCACAGGCTCCCGGGAGGGGAGGTGTGGATAGTGACGTGTGCATGCACACAGGCTTCTTGGTGCCTGCAACAGCAGTCTTAGCATTTCATGCCCATCTCTGGTGTCCGCGCTGTTCGCTGTGGCTCGCACCCATCTGTGGAGATCGTTTAGGTGGTTATCTGAACCCCCTCTTCTCGCGCACCCCAAAACAATGGTCTCTTGCCTCTTAGGCAGCTCCAGACTTTTTCCCAGACTCCCTCCCGGCTTGCTGTGGCACACTAGCTAATGGGTGGTGTTGTGTTCCTGTCTTGCTAGTTGTTTGGCATAGGGTGTCCAGCACTGCAGCTTGCTGGTGGTTGAGTGGAGCTGGGTCTTAGCGTTGAGATGAAGAACCTGGAAGAGCTTTGGCCATTTGATATTACGTGGAGCCAGGAGGTCTCTGGTGGTCCAATGTCCTGAACTGGGCTCTCCCACCTCAGAGCCTCAGTCCTGACACCTGGCTAGAGCACTCAGACCCTGTCAGCCACATGATGCAGAAGAAAAGGGAGAAAAAAGAGAGAGAAAGAAAGAAAGAAAGAGAGAGAGACAGAGGAAGGAAGGAAGGAAGAAAGAAAGAAAAGAAAATAACAAAAAATTATTAAAATAAAAAATTTTTTAAATTATTAAAAGTAAAAATAATTTAAAAGTAATTTAAAAAAAAAAGAAAGAAAGAAAGAAGAGAGCAACCCAACCAGAAAACAAATGCGCCAATCCACAAGGGCTAAAAACTATACTAAAAAAAAAAACAACGGACAGACAGAACACTAGGACAAATGGTACATTGACAAAATCACAAAAAGAAGTATATACATACACACTCACTAAAAGAGAAAAAGGAGAAAAAAAAATATATATATAAAGGAAGAGAGCAACCAAATCAATAAACAAATCTACCAATGATAATAAGCTCTAAATACTAAACTAAGATAAACATAAAACCAGGAACAAATTAGATGCAGAAAGCAAATCCCAAGTCTATAGTTGCTCCCAAAGTCCATTGCCTCATTTTTTTTTAACATTTTTATTGGAGTATAATTGCTTTACAATGGTGTGTTATTTTCTGCTTTATAACAAAGTGAATCAGTAATACATATACATATATCCCCATATCTGTTCCCTCTTGCATCTCCCTCCCTCCCACCCTCCCTATCCCACCCTTCTAGCTGGTCACAAAGCACCAAGCTGATCTCCCTGTGCTATGCGACTGCTTCCCACTAGCTATCTATTTTACACTTGGTAGTGTATATATGTCCATATATACACTACCACTCTCTCACTTTGTCCCATCTTACCCTTCGCCCTCCCCGTGTCCTCAAGTCCATTCTCTAGTAGGTCTGCGTCTTTATTCCTGTCTTGTACTGCCTCAATTTTGGGATTATTCATTGTCTATTCAGGTATTCCACAGATGCAGGGTACATCAAGTTGATTGTGGAGATTTAATCCGCTGCTCCAGAGGCTGCTGGGAGAAATTTCCCTTTCTCTTCTTTGTTCACAAAGCTCCTGAGGTTCAGCTTTGGATTTTACCCTGCCTCTGTGTGTAGGCTGCCTGAAGCCGTCTTTTCCCCACCCAGACAGGACAGGGTTAAAGTAGTAGCTGATTAGGGGCCTCTGGCTCACTCAGGCTGGGAGGAATGAAGGGTACAGAATGCGGGGCAAGCCAAGCCTGCGGAGGCAGAGGCCAGCATGACGTTGCAACAGCCTGAGGCGCACCGTGTTTTTCTCCTGGGGAAGCTGTCCCTGGATCACGGGACCCTGGCAGTGGCTGGTTGCACCGGCTCCCGGGAGGGGAGGTGTGGATAGTGACCTGTGCTCGCACACAGGCTTCTTGGTGGCTGCAGCAGCAGCCTTAGCATTTCATGTCCGTCTCTGTAGTCCACGCTGATAGTCATGGCTCACGCCTGTCTCTGGAACTCGATTAGCTGGTGCTCTGAATCCCCTCTCCTTGTGCACCCCAAAACAATTGTCTCTTGCCTCTTAGGCAGTTCCAGGCTTTCTCCCAGACTCCCTCCCGGCTAGCTGTGGCGCACTAGCCCCCTCAGGCTGTGTTCACGCAGCCAACCCCAGTCCTCTCCCTGGGATCCTACCGAAGCCTGAGCCTCAGCTCCCAGCCCCCACCCATCCCAGCGGGTGAGCAGACAAGCCTCTCGGGCTGGTGAGTGCTAGTCGGCACCGATCCTCTGTGCGGGAATCTCTCCGCTTTGCCTTCCGCAGCCCTGTTGCTGCGCTCTCCAAAGCTTCCCCCCCGCCCCGCTGCGGGGCTCCAAAGCTTCCCCCCGCTACCCCCCATCTCCACCAGTGAAGGGGCTTCTAGTGTGTGGAAACATTTCCTCCTTCACAGCTCCCTCCCACTGGTGCAGGTCCCGTCCCTATACTTTGTCTCTGTTTTTTCTTTTTTCTCTTGCCCTACCCAGGTACGTGGGGAGTTTCTTGCCTTTTGGGAGGTCTGAGGTCTTCTGCCAGCATTCTGTAGGTGCTCTGTAGGAATTGTTCCACATGTAGATGTATTTTTGATTTATTTGTGGAGAGGAAGGTGATCTCCACGTCTTACTCCTCCACCATCTTGAAGGTCCCCGGCTCATTCACTTTTTCACAAACATTTTCCAAGTGCTGATTATGCTAGAGGACATTTATCAAAGTCTTTAGTGGTCAATTTAAACTTATTCTTGCACAGTAGACCTATAAACACTTCTTTCACACTCTATTTAAAACTAATGTGATTTCTGAATTTATTTATGCTGTAATTCAGATATTGTTTAGTGAATATCTTTCTGGCAGTGAGTTCTCATTAAAAACTCTGCTACGAAGGAAATTCAAGGAAGAAAGGACAGTCTTTTTGTCAAGTGGTATTGATACAGTTAGACATCCATATGCGAAAGGAAAAAAGACCTTCTAACTGTACCTCATACCACACACACAAATTAAAAACAAATCACAGACTTAAATGTAAATCTGCAAATGATAAAACTTTGAGAAGAAAACTTAAGTGAAAAACCTTCGTGTCTTTGGGGTGAGCAAAGTTTTTTCAATATGATGCAAAAAGTATGATACATAAAAATTAAATTGATATATTGGGCTTCATCACAATTAACAACTTCTGTTCTTCAGAAGATAACTTTAAGAGAACAAAAAGCAAGCCAGAGAATGAAATATTTGCAAAGCATATATCTGATAAAGGATGTGTCCAGAATATAAAAAGAACTCTCAAAACTCAACAATAAGAAAACAACCCAATTTAAAACTGGGCAACAGATTTAAGAGCCATATCACTAAAGAAAATATTAGAATGTCAAATAAGAACATGAAAAGATGTACAACATGATTAATCAATAAGAAAATACAAGTTACAGCAACACTGAACTACTACCACACACCAATTAAAATGGCTAAAATTTAAAAAACTAATCATACTAAGTCTTGGAGAAGATATGGAGGAATTAGAACTTCCATACACTGCTGATGGGAATGAAAAATGGTAAAAACCACTTTGGAAAACAGTTTGTCAGTTTCTTAAAAAGTTAAAAATATAACTACTGTACAATCCAATCATTACACTTCTATTTTCCCAAGAGAACAGAAAGCACATATCAATAGAAAGAATTGTACATGAATGTTCATAGCAGTTTTATTTTTAAAAGCCCCAAACTGGAAACTACTGAAATATCCATTGACAGATGAACAGATGGACAAACTATAGAATTTCTGTACAATGAAATGCTACTCAATAAAAAGGAATGAGCAATAATACACACAACAAAATGGATAAATATCAAAATAATTCTGTTGACCGAAAGAATCCAGACAAGAAAAGGGTGTCCACTGTATGGTACTGTTTATATAAAACTCTAGAAATGACAAACTAATCTATAGTGATAAAGGTTTCCTCAGTGGCTTTCTGGTGAGAGGGAGTGAAAAGAATGGGAAGAAAGGATTTGAAGGAGATACCAGGAGAAATTTTGAGGGTGGTGATATGTTCTTTCTTGATTTTAGTGATTATTTCACAGGTGTAAACATTTGTCAAAACTTTTTAAATTGTACATTTAAAATATGGGCAATTTATTGCACGTTAGTCATACGTCAATAAAGCTGTTAAAAAAAAAAACACCCAACTCTGTCCTGGTCTAGATTATGTCAAACACATATGAAAATTAGTGACCTTACTAGTCATAAAACTATTGACAAGGCCAAGCTGAGAAAATCTGGTTGTGACTTGAGTCTGTCTGCAGGGCCGAAAAAAGTATGCCCTGAGAAGGGGGTATTGAATGACACAGCTAAAAGAAACCCAAAGACAGAAGATAATAGTGGACTAGGGATGACAGAATAGGTAGGAAGTCCCAAGGAAAAATAATATCTATCAGAAACACAAAGAGACTGGCTCCTGTCCTGACATTTAAAATTATGCTCTGTGCCTTCCTTGACCACTGTCTCCTGCCCCACATTGCTGCTATCGAAATAGTAAACATTGCCATTTCAAGAGAACAGTTGTTCTGGGTTTTTTCCCAATGTACAAAGGAATATAGTGACAATATGAAAATGCCTAGATTTGCAGAAAATGACTTATTTGTTTTAGAATTTGAAATGGGATTTGGTGAATAAACTTGTAAATGTTCAGGGAACTCTATCCCTGAGATGATTCTAAACACCACATTTGATAGCTCAGCTGTCAGATTGGGTGCGTCATGTCCTATTTTCCAAAACCAGTAAGGTAAACCTATTTAAATGATTTACTGAAACATTGTGGTCAGTGGTTGCCTCCGGGGAGAGTGTTCACTTAACATAGGGCTGTAAAACTTTAAAACCAATCCATGCTTCTTCCTGACATATAGCTTCAACACCCATTTCTCTTTCAGCTAAAGCTCTTTCTTCAATTTAATCCTCCTTCAGACTCTTTTAAACAGAGTGTTATACCATATTTTGCTGTTAAATCATGAAAAATAATATAATCTCTACCCTTTTTCAAGAGTCATTGTCAGATTATACCCTCCAATAGGTAATATACCACTTGAGTCAGTAATTTCGACTATGTGTATGCATTTCAGGTTTGCCAATTACCCTTCCAAGCTGTAAACTGCCTATTTTGAGAGCATAATTTGATTTTGAATGTTTGTCTTAACAGCCTGATTTGTTTTGTATTTTGATTTGTTTCACATTTTAGTAATTAATTTTGAGCTGACAATGTCTCTTCTAAAAGGAAGGTGGGGATTAAAAACCTTTTATAGCTACAGCAGTTTGATACTAATGTAAATTTCTGTCTAGTGCCATAGACCTTAAGCAAAAAATATCAGGCTCCCTCTTCTTTTCTTTGGAAAGGAGTCATCACTTCTTTTCCAGGAGATATGCTAGCTTGAATTTCAAATACACACTGAATAAAACCCAAGTTTAAACACATATGAATAAGCAAAATTGGCCATAAGAAATATATTCAAAACAGAAGTGATATTTTTCAAATCATCAGTCTAAAAATAAATACCAAAATGTGTCTTGGGGTTGCGTAAATGTATTTGGCCTCAGATGTCCTCTGATATTCATTCTCCATCTTTAGCCTACTGGCATAAACTGTATGGAGAAAGCAAATCTCTCATTCTGAGACACATCTTGTAAAACTTCTCCTTAAAATTACTTGGGAAACACAGCACTTCTGACTTAGATCTATGGCCTTTACTGCCCTCAGGGGCATTCTGAATTGTTTCTGTGGGATCTGACAAGTCTTTTCCTTTGACATATTTTTGAGAAAAAGAATATCGATGAAGAAAAATTAAGAAGGGTAAAAGTACAAGAAAGAGAAGGAAATAGTACTTGAGAGGAAAGGGTGAAATAAGGGGTATTCAGGAATAGAACTGGAAAGAAAATTGAATAGTAAAACTTTCCATTATTTGTAAAACATGTGAGGGTAATCTCCCCAAATTATTTAATAATTCCCTAATGAAACCAAATTACCAAACTTTGAAAAAGTTGGAATTCTGCTCTAATTTTTCGCTGGAGCATAGAAAAGCTTACGTCTTTTAACTGGCAGGCAAAAGAGGATTTGAATTGGCACTTTTAAATACATTCACTATCAATTTAGTACATAATACACGTGAGAAAAACATGTAGAATTTCATCCTGTTTACAATACAAAAAATATGCGTAAATCACAAAGAGAGAATGATGTCTGAATGTAATATGTGTTCCAGAGGCTGAGCATTTTTAAAATTTCAAGTATTATTTAGAAGTATTGGACAATGTAGATAGAACAGAAGAGCAATGGTTAATGAACAGTCTAGAACGCAAATGTTCTCTGAGAACTATTTGTTGGATATTCAACACTTTACTTCAATTTACCAATGCAAACATCTCATAGAAAAAGTGCTTGTGTTTTAGGAGTGGAGAGTGAACTTGAGATCTGTTGGAAACTAGCTTTTTGTTTTAACTTAACTTTTTATTTTGAAATAATTATAGATTCACATGCAGTTCTAAGAAATAATTTAGAGAAATTGCATTTAATTTACCTTTCCCTAGGTTTTCCCAAAGATAATATCTTGAAAAACTGCAATATCACAACCAGGATATTGACATTGATCCAGTCAAGATACTACAGAAACTTTCATCACCACAGGATTCCTCATGTTGCCCTTTCATACCCACACTCACTTCTCTGCCACCAGACCCCCTCTTTAATCCCTGGTAACCACTAATCTTCTCTATATTTCTCTAATTTTATCATTTCAACAATATTATATAAATGGTGTCACAAAATAAGTAACATTTTGGAATTGGCTTTCTTTTCACTCATCATAATTCTCTGGAGAGGTGTCAAGGTTGTTGTTGTAATGTCATTGCTGAGTCATTTGCCATGGTATGGATGTGCCACAGTTTATTTAACCATTCATCCATTGAAGGGCATCTGGGTTATTTCTGGTTTTACGGTATCATGAATCAAGCTGTTATAAACATCAGTGTGCAGATTTTTATCTTAGTTTACATTTCTCTGGAATAAATGCCCAAGGGTATAATTGCCAGGTTTTATGGAAATTGCATGTTTAGTTTTTAAGAAACTTTCAAACTGTTTTCCAGAGTGGCTCTACCATTTTACATTTACACAAGTAAATATGAGTGATCTACTTTGTCCACAACTCTGCCAGCATTTAGTGTTGTCACAATTTTTTATTTTAACCATTCTAATTGGTTTGCAGGGATATCTCCTTGTGGTTTTGATCTGCATTTCCCTAACAGCTAATGAAGTTGAATATATTTTCATGTACTCATTTGTCAATAGTATATCCTCTTCAGGGAAATGACTGTTCACGTCTTTTTCCTGTTTCTATATAAATTACCCATTTTCTGACTTTTGAGTTTTGAGAATTCTTTATATGCTTTAGATGCAACTCCTTTGTGAGATATGTGGCTTTCAAATATTTCTCCTAGTCTGTTGCTTGTATTTTTATCCTCTTAACAGGGTCTTTCACAGAGCAAAAGTTCATAATTTTGAGGAAGTTCAATTTATCATTTTTTCCTTTTAGGAATCATAATTTTGGTGTCAAGTCTAAGAATTTTTTGCCTAGCCCCGGATCTAAAAGGTTTTCTCCTTTTTTTTTTTAAGCTTTATAGTTTTATATTTTACATTTAAATCCATGATCTATTTTGAGTTAAGTGGCAGTTTAGGTATGAGGTTTAGTTACCAGTAAAGTTTATTTTTTTGTCTAGGGATTTTCAATTGCTGCAGTACTATTTGTTGAGAGTTTATCTTTCTTCCGTTGAATTGTGCTATAGAATGAAGGTCTGTGTCCCCCCAGAATTCATTTGTTGAGACCTAATCTTGAATGTGATCATATTTGGAGATGGGTCTTTGGGAGGTGATTAGGTCGTGAGTGCAGAACACTCCTGCATGGCATTAGTGCTCTTATAAAAAAGGCCCCAAGGAACTACTTTTCCCCTTCTGCCAAGTGAAGACACCTGTCTATGAACCAAGAAGTTAGTCTCACCAGACACTGAGTCTCCTGGCACCTTGAACCTGAACTTCACAGCCTCCAGAACTGTGAGAAACAAATATTTATTAAGTCACTCAGTCCATGGTATTTTTGGTATAGCAGCCCAAATGGATGAGATGGAAATTGGTGGGGTACTGCTGTAACAAATAGCCAAAAATGTGGAAGCAGTTTTGGAACTGGGTAAAGGCTGGAAGAGTTTGGAGGTGCATACCAGAAAAAGCCTACACTCCTGTGAATGGACCTTTAAAAGCGATTCTGGTGAGAACTCAGAAAGAAAACAGGAGAGTTGTGGAAAACCTCAGTCCTCTGAGAGAACACCTAAGTAATCATGAGAAGAATATTCGTAGAAATACGAAAGGTAAAGGCCATTCTGATGAAGTCTCAGATGGAAATGAAGAACATATTATTGGAAAATAGAGGAAAGCTGATCCTTTTCATAAAGTGGCAAAGAACTTGACTGAGTTGTGTTTGTGTTTTAGTGTTTTTCAAAAGGTAGAACTTGGGAGCACTGAAATTGGGCATTTAGCTAAAGCTATTTCTAAGCAACGTGTTGAAGGTACAGCTTGGCTCCTCCTGATTCCCTATAGTTAAATGCAAGAAGAGAGAAATGTTTCAAAGATGGAATTGTTTTAAAAAAAGAAAGCAGGCATAAGCATTGGGAAAATTCTCAGCCTACCCATATCTCAAAAAATGAGAACACCAAGGGTATGGCCAAGTAACTGTTTGATAAGATTAGAATGAATCGGCCATCTCAACAGAAGCCAAGAGTTACGCTCCAAAATGATGGAAGAATGATCCTGAGAGTGATTCAGACCAAAATCAGAGCTGCCACTGTCATCACAGGCCCAGAGTGCAAGGGCCCAGGGGCCAACACATGAGACCTCAGCAGGTGCTGCCTCACATCATGGGCTCTGCTCCTTCACCCCAGTTCCTCAGTTGCCCAGGTGTGGCTCTAGCAGGCCTCAGTGCAGAGGAGGTCACGGTGGCCACTCCTGCAAAGAACACAGACAGCAACCTTTGGCAGCATCCTCAGGACACTATTTCTACCAGCATATATAGAGCATGGACTTGAGGGGCACAGTTGCCTCCACCTAGGGGAAGGGGTGAGGTCCCATCAAAGAGCCACTGCGGGGCTGGGGCACAGGTACAGAGCCACTACGTGGCTATCCTGCCAAGCTATTGGTGTGGCATTGTCACCCGAGTGGGTCTGGAAGGCAGAGCATCAAGCCAAAGAGGATCATTTTCAAGGCTTAGGGCTTAATGTTGCTTGCCCTGTTAGACTTTGAACTTATTTAGGACCCATTACCCATTTCTTCTTTCCTAGTTTTTCCTTTCTGGAAATGTCCGTCCAGTGCCTGACCCAAACCACTGTATTTTGGAAGCACATAACTTGTTTGGTGTCACAGGTGCACAGCTGGAGAGGAATTTGCCTCAGCATGAACACTTTGAATCTTGCATTCTCTTTACCTTAGTTAAAATGAGACAGATAATAATAATAACAATAACCAAAACAATAACTGCTACAAAAACAATGGTCTGCCTGCCTTATAAGCTTTGGTTCTCAATTTCTAGTCAGTGGGCCACTTTTAAGAGCACTTCATAGGTAGTTCTCTTATTTGTTAGATGTTTCTAAAACAGCATCTTGATCCTTAAAAAAGTCTCATAAAAGCATTGTCATTAATACATTGTTAATTCATATTCCTGGTTATAACAGTTGGATATCCTGTCTTCAAATAGCTGGATCTCCATTTTTGCTTCCTTGTGCATTCCTACCCTCATTTTCATAAGGTAAACACATTCTTTGTTTCTCAGAATGATCCTTGTGCCTCTTCTCCTTGTAAACAAACAGCTCTTGGAAGATAATTGCTAGGGACTGAAAGTTTGTGCTCCTACCCCCACCAAATTTACATGTTGAAACCTAATCCCCATTGTGATGGTACCTGGAGGTGGGACCTCTGGGAAGTGATTAAGTCATGAGGGTGGAGCCCTCATGAATAGGATTAGTGCCCTTATAAAAGCCACTCCAGATAAATCCCTCCCTGCTTCCTCCGTGAGGTTACAGTGTCTAGGGAGCAGGTCTTCACCAGACACTGAATCTGCCAATGTTATGATCTTGGACTTCCCATCCTCCAGAACTGTGAGAAATAAATGTTACTTGTGTATAAGCCACCCAGTCTATGGTATTTTGTTATAGCAGCCCAAATGGACTAAGACAATAATAGACACTGGAGAAATGTTTGTTAAATTGAACTAAATCAGGGTCCACAGTAGTATACAATGGTATTATGAGTATATCAAAATGACTAAGTTAAACACAAAATAAACTACAAAATTTCCCTTATGACTAAATCTATTTTCCTTTTCACTCACCCCTCCTTCTCACAAAAATATTTTTAGAATGAGACAAATCAGAAATCTAAAACAAATTATTTACCTAAAAATTTTTATTTTCCTATCATTATGGAGAAATTAAGCCAAAGCAAATAACCGGCAGCATTTTTTTAACTTGCTACCTCCTAAATGCTTTGTTATTTCTGTATGTCTGTATTTAGAAATTTATTAAATTCTTGTATTTTAAGAGAAAAGAGATATGTCATGATTCAACCTAGCAATGTTGTAGAGGTCAAGATGCCCCCAAACTTAACACTCATTGATTATTCTAAGCATGTCAGTGATTGTATCTATATGGCCTTGTGGACTCACAATACTTGGATTCAATAAAATAACATAAGGATTCAGTTTAGGTGTTTGTTTTTAGCCTGTATTTCCTAAGTATGGGAAGAAAAACTCATCTTTTTTAGCTCTGAGTGAATTCATTTTCTTTCTTTCTTTGACATTTTGTTACAAAAAGGGATTTCAACTCAACAGAGGAATATGCTCACCACTGATATTATGCCTAGTTAATCATTTCTCTAGAACAAAATGAACTGTGTATCCAAGTCTCCTCAAACTTTCAAGCTTATTTCAATGTGTGTCACTATAAGATGAGAGAGCCTGTCAACATTAACTTCTTCCTCCTAAACAGGAACACTAGGATACTCGTTTCTGGTTGAAAATTTGGGTTTCTGAGGTGTCTTCCTTCAGCCCCCACCCTCCAACACAGAACATGCCTGACATGAGACCTTTACTCCTGAGTCTTTTCCCACCTCATTCACCTGACAGCCTTCTCCACAACAGACATCTTATCAGACGTGACTGATTGCTGTAATCTGTACTCTGGGCAGCCATTAAGCAAATTACCTGAATCATTGCAAGGATTAGTCTCATTAACACATGATTAGCATCAAATTAAAATAATGAGTGTTTAACTTCTGATGTCTTCCAGTTGTTTGAACAGCTTGATCAGCCACACCAGGCTGGCAGGGAGGTGGAGGTGTCAAAGAGCCACAGACAGAAAGGGAGGCTACACTGTGCAAGACACAGTACAGCTAGCCAGCAGAAGCAAGAAGATCAGACTCAAACTGTATGGTTGAAAGGTTTCCTCCAAACAGCAAAAATTCTGGGTCCAAAAGAAGGTTTTTTTCCTCTCTTTCTCACTGACACTGCCAGCCATTTATCTGGAGCAAGGCTTTACATACTAATGATGCACTACCTTACCCCTTCTACAACCTGGATATCATTTCTGTAGGGCTTCCCTTTCCCAGAAAGCATGAAATGCAGCTTCTCTTCTTCCTTTCCCAAATTTGATCAGACTTACAAATAAGACCCCAAAAGTGCTAGAATTACAGTAGACTGAGGAGCTGAGCACAGTTCCCACAATTTTTTTCCTTGGAAAAAACTAAACAAATATCAGAACGAGAGAAAGCTTGCATCATCTCTGGAAACCATGAAGAGCACCACTCTCATGTAGAGAATTAAAAGAATCTCTGCTAGATCTTATACTCACATGGAAGTTTTGTTGGAAGCCTAGAGAACCAACTCACTATTTTCCTCCCCATAAAAGATCAGCATTTGAGAAAAGCAGTGGACAGGTTACAATGGCCCTTCAACTCCAAGACTAATGGCAAATTATCTGTCAGGTACATAGGCAAGACAACCAGAGAGTCTGCATGGTCATCAGGCTTCCTGCATGAGCAGGTGAATGAAATAAGCAAAGAGCTGCTGTGATAAATTTCTTAACATGAGAAAAACAATATTATGAAAGGCACTGAAGAAATCCAGAATGTCACCCCAAAACATACCTCTTTGACATAAAAATTATTTTAAGTTGAAGGCAATTAAGGAAATGCAGGAAAAGCTCTCTCTACCCTCCCCTTTTTATTGCCTAAAGACAGAATATAAATTTTCCCTTACTGGGCAGGCCTTGACTGTAAGCGCAGAGATGACACCAGAGAAATCTGCAAACAAATCTTACTCCTTTAGTTTCCTCCCATACAGTTACCTTCCCATAACTTGCCACCCTTAGAAGCCTGGAACCACTTTCGTTTGTCCTGTCATTTCTCTACAAATTTATTGTTCTTTGTTGAAGATTCTATATAAGCCAGAATTCTAAGTCACCTCTTTGAGTTACTCATCTCTGTGTATGTACTCTCATGTGTTACATGCATGATACACATTAATAAACTTATGTTTCTCTTGTTAATTTGTCTTTGTTACATGGACCGTATGATAAGTAGAGGAAAATTTCTTCCTCCCCTACAGAATAATCTAAGATCAGGAAAAAGTATGAAAATTACTACTGCTAATGGAAACATCTGCAGTTAGGTATACATTTCTCAGTCATATGGCCGCATAACCCCATGAGCCATAAAGAGACAAAAAGCAGAATGAATTCAGATTAGACTTTTTCTTTCCAAAATTAAACGCTAAGAAAATTGCTTACAGAGTTTTGAGGGGGAAAGACTGAGATTCAAGGCTCACATGCCCATAAAAGTTGTTTTCAGATATGTTAGAATCACAGGCCACGTCACTCAAAATTCTTTGTGGAAAAAAATTATTTAACGATATACGTAAATCAACTAAGAAATAAATACCAATAAGAAAATACTCATTATTTAGAATTTAAACATAGTACTATCAAAATAAAATACATAATATTGAACTAATAATTAATAAACTAGACCTGAAATCTGAGATATATAAGCAAAACCATAATGTGAGGGATAAATAGAAACCAGAAAAGCATGCTAAATGTATCGTCTGAGCTGGAGGGGTGTGAATGATAATAGTTACTGTTTTACTCTTTTCATTGATGATAAGAAAAAAAATGGATTCAAGTAAGTTTTTAAAACACTTAGAATTTAGGAAACTATGCTTTCTGTGCATGTTTCCCAAATCTCTATAGAAAAAATAAATTTAAATGCAGTATAGACAACAGGTGGAAAGGAAATAGAAACAGATTATTTTCTGTTTCTAAGAAATAATAAAACAGATTATTTTCTAGGAAAAATATAAAACAAAATTAATTCAGGGGAACAAAAATATGGAAATCAATAGGTAGAGAAAAAAACTGGAAAACTTATTCAAAAATTCACCAAATACTCAAACTTACTAACAATTAAAGAAGGTTAAGTAAAAACATGTTATATTACTTTCACCCATAAAATGTCACCGTTTTTTTGTTTTTAATTGTTAATGTCCAGTAATTATGAGCAGCAAGTACAGAAAGTGATCCCTACCTTCCTAGAGCATCTTACTGATTTAACAGATGATGAAAATAGATAGATGATAAGTAGACAGATAGGTAATAGACACATACATACATACAGGGACATATAGATGTGGAGTATATACAGAAGAATATCATCTCTGACGAATTATCTCAGAAATTCTTTCCCAATAACTTTTGATGTCTCCACATTATAACTCCCATATAGAAGCTGAGACAGCCATGGCTTCCTTTGAAAGCAAAGACATAGCAGAGAGAAAAAAGTCATTGCTAAACCTTGGCTTTCCGAACACATTTGTAAGGAACATTAGCCCTGAAAAGCAGATTTCCAATAGCAAGCACCTCCTGCACCTAAGGAATCAATGGTTTTTACTGTTAGTTCCTCCAATTCTCATTTAATATTGATAACCAGATCTAGAAGAGCTGAAACCACTAAGATTTATTTTTTACTTGTTAACCATAGACAAAGAGAAATTGCAGGATGAGTAACATGATTAAGAAAAAAAAATATTTCTGTATTCAGGCAAGGAAATGGATAAGGAAGAGACAAGCCAGAGCATTTAGATGCTAGTATGGGTCCTTCTCCTTGGTATGCTCCTGGGGACAAAAATGTGTGTCTGTGTGTATGTGTGCACACACATGAAAGCACACATATGTGAATAAAGAAAGACACCCAAATAAATCTGGAAATCTCAGAGCATAAGGGACTTGGGTCCTATCATCCACCTTGGAGATTAAATGAGAGAGGGCCTTCTGTAGAATAAAAATAGTGCCATGGCTCTTTTCACACAAGCTGAAGGCAGTTCCTGACTTTAGGAAACATGAAAGAGATATGAAAAATGTACTATCCTCTTGAATAGTGGTGTAGAAAGTATTTGAGAATTAACTACCAGTAGGTATGTCCTGAGCATGTTGCATCATGGGAGCATGAGTATCACCCAGTGACAGAGGCCATGGGGTGGACAGCCCAGAGCTGGGTTTCAGTGGCATTTCTAATGATCTCAAAGGATAAGTACAACAATAAAAAGAAGAGTAGTAGTCACATCAGAAGAGGGGCACCATGCAGAGAGAGCCAAGAGCAAATCACACCAGCCATAGATATTTCAAAGCAAAATCCAGCAAGAATCATGGAACAGCACATAAAATGGTCACTTCCCATTTCGTATATCAAATACCATAATGATACATATATAGTTTAGGTGCTCAGACACCTTCTCAGAAATGCAAAAAGAAAGAAAACAACCTATGGACCAAAGGAAAGCTCTGATAAAGAGTTTCAACTTCGAATTAACTGAATTTTCAAGTACTGAGCTTAGTAACTTCCTGAAAGAGACAAAAAAGATAAACTTGAAAGGATTGAATTATGTTTGATTGACGAGATTAATTTTCTGTGAATATTACCCTCACCAGACCATAGCAGAAGTGGGGGCTCATGAGCAAATCAAATTCAGTTACAGAAAAAATAAGAAAATTACATTTCTACACTCCAGTGATTATAAATAATACATGTTAAAGATACAGATATTCCCAGAATGCTATTAACTTTCTATTTCAATTGCTGAAATTGACAAGATTCCATGGAACCAGGGAAGAATAATTCCCAGGAATCTGTAAGTTGAAAGGGGGTTCTGGAGCCTACACATGCCTGGGGACAATCGAATTTCAACAAGCCAGAAAAGAAAGACCTTGTTGATCACCACAGAAAGGTCATGCCTTATATTACAACCTCTCTACCCCTGTATTATCCTACAGATCACACCAGCCACAGCCCTACCCTAATAAATCTTAAAAATTAGACTCAAAAGTACAAGTCTGATCAAAAAGTAAAGAGAAAAGTAATCATGTGCCAGAACAAAAAAGCACTAATTAAAGAAATATAGCAAACTACTGAATCAAAAATTCTAACCCTGCAAAGAAACTATAACCAGTAGAAACGTCAGTCAATAGAAACAGAACCAGCAATAACAGAGATGATACAATTAGCAATTAGGACTTTAAAGTAGCCATTACAAAGAATTTAAAAGATAATTTTAATGAAGGTACAGATGAGGACTCTCAATATGGAAATAGAAACTTAAAAAATATATACAGAAGTTCCAGAACTTCAAATATTAATATTTGAAATGAAAAATTCACTGTTTTGTCTTAGCAGCATATTAGACACTGCAGAAAATAAGATCAGTGAACTTGTAGACAGGATATTAGAAATTATTCAAACTGAAGTACAGATAGAAAAAAATCCTGAAGAGGATGGGAGCCTACTGACCTTTGGGACAATGAGATAGTTAACATACATATGATTCTATTTGCACAAAAAGATAAGAGAGATTGGGGCATGAAAATTATCTGAGGGAAAAATGTCCATATATTTTTAAGATTTGGTTATTTAAAAAAAAAAAAACACCACATATCCAAGAAGCTCAATGAATTGCAAGTGGGACAGATGCAGAGAAAACCATACCAAGGAATAGCATAATCAAAGTGATAAGCAAGAATAAGAGAAAAATATTAAAAGCAATCAGATAAAATATATTACCACAATAATACAAAAAGCATGTGGAAATAAGTACAGTTAAAATCTATCATTTAAAAAATAAATGTTGGACTTCCAGTTTCCAGTTCCACATGTAAGAAACTTGGAAGTTGCCACTCCATGCTAACAACAAGTAAAAAGCTGAACAGACTGAAAAGTCAACGACTCTTTTTGGATCCATAAGAGAGGAAAGGACACAGTGAAACACTGTCCCCAAGATCGAAGAGACAGGTGAATACAGGGAGTCAAGGCTTACAAGAACAGAGATTCACATGTGGAAATTATAAGGGAACTACTGCTACAGCAGGAAAATCTGAACTGTAATTGATGAAATACTGGAGGCTCAGTTTGGACAACTCTGAGAATTAAAAACTCTAGGAGGATCTGGTCATAGGAGGTTTCCCACAATTTTCTGAGTTTTACCTCCAGAAACTCAACAGGTTTTCACAGTAAATATTGGGGGAAAAAAAATCCCCTGGGGCTTCGGGCAGGACGGAGGGGAAGAAAAAGCATTTTGAAATACATCAGAACAGTCTGTTCTTCTTAAAAAGTCCTGCCCTCAGTAGAAACTAGTTAACCAGCCAGAGCCTAACTTGCTGTGGTATTATCAGAGTACAACTGACCTGGGGAAAAGGAAATACCCAACTCTAGTTAGCTCTACTCTTCCACATGGGAGAATGAAAATATTCAACTCCAGCCCATGTGAGACATCCTGTCCCACCTAAAGAGGGCAAAACCCCCCTGAAAAACACTTGTGAAGTTACCAGTTCAGAAGAGACTCACTAAAGGACTAAGGCTTAATCATAGGATTATAGAATGCTCCCCCACCTCCCGTACCCTACCACCACATCACTGTAAGGAGTTTCTTTTACCTGGTACATCATGTCTGACTATCAAGAAAAAAACTATGATTATATATCGGTAAAATAAATGACAGAAATGATACAAGGGATAAAAGAGAAGAATTAGGATTATTTCCTCATGATAAGATACTCATACTATCTATGAAAAGGTTCAGTGTTATTTAAAAGTGGACTTGGGTTAGTTGTAAATATATATTGCAAACTCTAGGGCAACCACTATCAAAAGTGAGAAAAGAAGTATAATTGATATGCTAAGAAAGGAGAGAAATGGAATCATATAAAATGCTCAGTTAAAACCACAAAAGGCAGAAAAGAATGGAAAACAAAGTAGCAACCAAAAACAGGGGCAACAACAACAAAAACTGGTAATAAATATGGTAAACATTAATCCAACTATATCAACAGTCACTTTGAATATCAATGGTCTAAATGCACCAATTAAAAGACAGAGATTGTGAGAGTGAATCAAAATACGACCCAACTATATGTTGTCTCTAAGAAACCCACTTTAAACATAAAGACACATATAGATGAAAAGTAAATGGATGGAGAAAAATGTGTCATGATGACACTATTCAAAAGAAAGAAGGAGTAGCTATGCTAATTTCAGACAAAGCTGACTTCAATGCAAGGAAAGTTATTCCTCTTTATCTCGTACAATTCTGACATTAATTCCAGTGTGTTTTTTTCCCACATCACCAAGCAATTCTGTGACACCAGCTGGGAGTCCCACAATTCAAATCAATTCTGACACTATCTACCTGGAATAGCATCAGATCCACAGTTTAAGGGTTTAGTCCTACATGACTGTCTCCCACCCTAATTCAGACACCAATCACCAGTCCCAGTTGTCACCTGGGCTTCTGACCAACTGGCTATAGATTGGAGGCTCACATGACCTCCTTGGGTTTGATTAATTTGCTAGAGCAGCTCACAGAACTCAGAGAAACATTTTACTTACTAGATTACCAGTTTATTATGAAAGGACAGAACTCAAAAACAACAAAGTATATGGGAAGGGGCATGGAGCATCTATGCTGTCTCTGAGCACACCACTCTCCCATCACCTCCATGCATTCACTAGCCTGGACGCTCTCCAAACACTGTCCTTTGGGGGTTTTATGGAGGGTTCAGTACACAGACATGATTGATTAAATCACTAGTCATTGGTGACTAACTCAATCTCCAGCCCCTCTTCTCCTCCTGGAGGTCTCGGGGTGGGACTGGAATATTCAACTCTCTAATCACAAGGTTGGTTCCTCTGGTGAAGAGCTCCCATCCTTAGGTGACCCATCTTTCCAAAAGTCACCTCGTTAACATAACAAAAGACACCTTTATTTCATCACTTAGAAATGATGGAATTCAAAGCGTTGAAGAACTCTTGTGCCAGGAACAGTGACAAAAACCAAATATATATTTATTATTATAAATTATAATACCACACATGAAATATCCAGAACAGTCAAATCCATAGAGATGGAGAGTAGACAGGGGTTTCCAGGGACTGGGGTGGGAGGGGAATATGAGGAGTGATTTGTAATGGGTAGAGTACTGGGGGTGTTGAAAATGTTCTAAAATTAGGTAGTGGTGATGGTTGCACAAGACTGTGAACATACTAAAAATCACTGAAGTTATGCAACTCTAGAGGTAGACCGTATGTTATGTAAATTATCTCAATAAAGCTATTATAATAAATATAAACAAGTAGAGGTATGCATCATAATAATGGGTTAGATGACTATTTTAAAGATGTCAGTGTTCCCAAATTAACTTGTAGATTCAATGAAATCAAAATCTAAGACTTTAGTGAGAATGGATGAGCTAATTCTAAAATTTATAAGAAATTGCAAAGTATCAAGAATAGCCTTGACAATCTTAAGATGAATAAAGTGAATGAATTACATTACCAGATATCAAGATTTATTAAGAATTCACAGTAAGTAAGACAGTGTGGCATACAGGTGTAAACAAACAGATCAATAAAATTGAATAGAAAGTCAAGAAACAGACCTACATATGTTTAGCTACTGGATTTATGGCAAATGTAAAAACTGCAGTGCAGTAGGGAAATAATAATGTTTTGTCAATAAATGGGTCAATCAGATATTTATATAAACAAATTTTGACCCTATATTACATCATACATAAAATCTATTCCATATGGACTCTGCATTTAACTTTGAAAGTATGACTATTTTAAAATCTATGGGAAAAAACAGAATAATTTCTTGATCTTAGGGTATGCAAAGTTTCACTAAACTGGAAACTAAGCACAAAAGGAAACAGAAAAATAACATTAATCACAAGTGAAAAAAGTTTCCATTGGAATGCATTGAAACTAAGAATTTTTGCTCATCAAAAGACAAAGGGAACAAAAATACCAGCCACAGAATGAAAGATAGTATTTTTAATAAATCTGACAACAAATACGCATCAGAATGTATAAACATTTCTACAGATCAATGATGCAGGCAACCTAACAGAAGAAAATAAATGGCAAAGGACTTGAACAGGCACTTTACAAAATAGGACATAAAAATGGCAAATAAACATATGAAAACGTACTTAATTTCATTAGTCATGAGGAAAATGCAAATTAAAACTACCATGAGGAATTTTCACTTCTGGTATGGAAAAATGAGAATCTAATAAACTGATCCTTCTACAAATATTATCAATAAACTTCTGGACAATATAAAAAAGATAAAACACTAACTGAAGGCACTGGAGGCTAAACACAAGCAATCAGATTTTAGAAATTATAACTGAGAGTAAGTGTCCAGCATAGAGTCAGTTAAAATTTATTGTAACTTTTACCTGAGAGAAGCTGAAGTTGAAGTGGGGCATACAGGAAGGCCAAAATGGCCATAAAAAGCCTGTAGTCTTTCTGGCTAGAATAAGGTAACTTCCCTGGCAATCAGAGCCACCAACAGGTGAGAGGGAGCCATGGGGAAGAAAAAAATATCAGAGAAAAAGAACTCCAAGATATGTGTTTAAACTCAGCCCCAGTCTCTGGCTGATCTCTAAACTATGTATGCATAGGGTAAACAAAAAGCAGCTTGCAGCTAAGACCCAAAGAACTGAACTGTGAGAGCTGAACTGCTGCCCTCACAGTCATCACACTGTACGGTTAATTAATACTAAAACAAAAATGTCAACAGTCTTTAGAGCAATACAACAAAACCCAGAGTCTTCACAGCATAATATTCAAAATGTTCAGGATACAATCCAAAATTACTCAACATAGTATGAGCAAGAAAATATGTCCCAGTCAAAGGAAACAACTGTCAATAGACAGAAAGTCTACTGTACAAATGTTGGAATTATCAGACAAAATCTTTGAAGAAACTATATAATTATGCTCAGTGAGGTAGGAGAAAATATCATGAATTAAAACAGGAAAACTCAGAAATAGAATATATAATAAAGAACTGAATGAAAATTTCAGATCTGAAAAATATAAAATCTGAAGGATGAAAAATACACCAGATTGGCTTAAGAGTAAGTTGGATATGACAGGTGAAAGTTAGCAAACTTGAAGCAAAATCAATAAAAATTAGACTTTTTTAAATAGGATAATTTCAAAGATAAAATATACAGTTAAGTGAATCCCAGAAGGAGAGGAGTGGGAAAATGAGCCATAATATTTTTTTGAGGAAATACTAGTAGACTCCCCAAATTTGGTGAAAGATATGAATGGACAGAATCAAGAAGCTCAAAAAATGCCAATAAGAATATAGTGCTAAGAAATTTATTCCTAGATGCAAAATAAACCTAATTTGTGAAAACCAAAGAAAGAGAAAATCTGGAAAGTATATAGGGCAAAAAAGGATACACTATATGCAAGGGAACAACAACTGAAAAATTGTAGACTTCTCATCATAAAAAATAGAACAACACCTTCAAGTTTTTGATACTAAATAAAACAAAAGAAAAATACAATGCCAACCTAGAATTTATATGCAACAAAATATAAATGAAATACAGATGTAATGAGCTAAAGCAAAAAAAAAAAAAAAATACTACAATAAATACTAAGGCAAGTTTTCACCAGAAGTAAAATGATACCAGACAGAAACTGGACTCCTAAGAATGAATGAAGAGCATCAGAATATATGAATATGGGCATAAAGGATAGTGAGGCATGTGTGGGGTTAAGGGCCAATATAGTTGATATGTTTCTAAATTTTACATAAAGTGGTACAAAATCTAATCTAACATGACTGTAAAAACATAGGCATTTATATTGTAATCCCTAAAGCAATCAATAAAAATATAATGCAAAAAAATAGCTAAAACAAGCAAATTTAAATGGAATTCTGAAAAATATTTAAATAACCAAAAGCAAGCAGGAAAGGTATAAGAAAGGAAAAAAACAAGAGAGAAATAGAAAAATAACAATAATGAAATTATAAACCAAAACTCATATCAATAATTACATTAAGTTTAATGGACTAAATATTTTAGTCAATAGATGGAGAATGTCAAAATGGATAAAACAGCAAAACCAACTATATGCAATAAAAAGATGACCTTTAAAATTAGGATAAATATATACTGAGTGCAAATGGATGGGAAAAAAATGTTATGTGGTAAGCACAGGAAGGACGCCCACGTTAATATGGTACAAAATGTCCCAGTTCAGTTTCACCCCACCCAGACCAGCAAAGCTGAGATGTATAGACACAGCTAGGAACAAAGAAGGAAAGCTGGAGGTATTAATAGCAGACACAGAGCAGGAGCAATCAAGGTCCACAGAGATCTGCTCTGAAGATAAACTCAGCAGATTTTGCCACTAAAGAAGGAACCAAGGGCCAGCACGGCTACTGTGGACCCCTACATATTTCACCAGCTTTTGCCCCATGGGTATTCATATTAGTGGACACCTGAGTCTCTCTGTTACCTCCCCTTCCACTCATGCCAGAGCGTTGGAATCACACCAGCAGCCACCTCAGGCCTCTGCGTCTGCATGAATGCAGGACACCAACCTATACAACTCCAGCTGACACTCACTGCTGCGCACAGGCTCTGGATTAGCCACTCCAGCTGTGCAACTGCATGCCACCAGTGTGATGCCTGTCATCAGCTCCCACTGCAGTGTGCCCTGTCAGGAGATAAGTGAGCCTCCACAGGAGAGCACGCTAATAGCCAGAGCCCCTGCAGCTGCCAGTGAACCTGTAGTTGGCCCTGGCCCTTGATGTCTGCCCCGGCTGCCTAAGTGTGTTTCTGCAACCATCCCTTGCCATTACATAGGCCCACGCTGTGGTCCCCATATCTGAATGTGTGCACACCACCAGCTCTGCCCACCACTGCGGCCTGCCCTTGTCCCTTGCTACTGGAGCCAGAGGCACTGCTGAAGACCCTAACAGCCCTTGCAGTCACTGTGGACCAATTTCAGTTCTCACCAAGGACCTCACAGTTGTCCAGTGGCCTGAGCAGACAAGATACCATATCCCCTTGGAACCAGTACTGTCACATGTCGCCACATTTGGCACCCTGCACTGGTAGACCCAGGGTTACAGCATGCTCAGCATGCCCCTCATCTGTGTTGAAAGTCTTCCCTTACAGAAGTTGGTCTATAAAGTCTGGAAGAGATAACTGCTTCTTCCAGTGTGCAGGCACCTACATAAGGCAATAGGGAAAAAAAAGAATCAGGGGAAACATGACTCTATCAAAGGGATAAAGTAAACCAGCTGTCACTGTCCCCAAAGAAATGGAGATTCAGAAGTTACAAGACAAAGAATTCAAAATAAGTGTTCTAATGATGCTCAGAGAGCTACAGGAGAACACAGATAAACAGTTTAATGGTATCAGGAAAACAATACAATAAAATGAGAAGTTAAACAAAGATATAGAAAACATAGAGAAGAAACAGAAATTTTGGAGCTGAAAAATAAAATAATAGAACTAAAGAATTCAGTAGAGAGATCCAATATCAGGCTTGACCACACAGAAGAAAAGAAATCAGTGCACTAGAAGACAGATCAATACAACTATTCAATCAGAGGAGAAAAAAGAAAAAAGAGTGAAAGGAATGAAGAAAGCCTACAGTGGAATTTTAAGGAAAGAAATCTTGTCACATGCTACAACATGGGTGAACACTGAGGTCATCAAGAGAAATAATGTATGATCATTGGAGTCCCAGAAGAAGAGAAGAGAAGGGTTGGAAAGCTTATCTAAATAATGGCTGAGACCTTCCTGAACCTGGGGTGGGGGGGGAACTGGACATAAAGTTCATGAAGCTAATACTTAGTACTAAATAGTGCACTTAAAAATGATTACAATGGTTGATTTTATGTTACGTGATTTTTACCACAATAAAGAAAAATGCAAAAAACAATCTGTGGTAATTAATCACATGCGTTTGCTTTGGGAATTAGGAATGCCTGTGAGGAGGGCCCCACGGGTGCTGACATCGTTGTATATCTTCATGGAGGTGTTGATTACACAAAGAGCACATTAACATTTTCATTTCTTATTTGTGCACTTTTCTGTGTATATTAAAATTCAGTAAAATTCAATAGAAAACTAAAAGTCAAAAGTTTGCTTAAAATAAAATATGTAAGAAATGGACTTATTTGAACCAGTGCATCATATTAATAAATTTGCATGTTTTCCATTTTTCCCTCTATGACAAAAGACAACATGAAGCTATACAACTACCCACTGGTTAAAACATCACTGAATAACTCAAGTTTCATTTTTATTTAAACGAATGCCTCATATCCCTCATGCCTAGATCCTTTCTGATTCAGTTTCTCCAGAAAACATATCATCTGTTTCCACAGAGGTGGGTGAGGGTTAACTGCCTGACTACTTGGCTGGGGAGAGAAGGAAGGAGTAAGGAGCAAAAACCTAGATTTCTTATTACTTCTTAGATGGACTTTCAAATAGTATCTTTGATTTTATCTCTTTTCTCCACTCTTGCCTCCCCCGGTATCACGTTCTTCCAATATCTGAGCTTATTCTGGCCTAATTCTGAGAAAATTACTTGCATTTTGGCAAGTGCCTCACCAGTGAGGGGCACTGAGGATGGATATTCCCCAGTTCTGCTCAGTTATCACTCTTCCAATCTGCTTGGGTTACAAATGCCCCTCCTTCTGTATATTGTTTTCCTTGTGGTTTTAGACAAGTTTCAAGAGAAGAGGATATAAAATTACTTTCAAAATGGAGGTTTCCTATTATATCTTTTAAAAAATGAATCTCTATAGCATTGAAACAGAGATTCGGTTTATCAAAACAATTTAAAAACAATGTTTTCAGAACATATATGATATCTTTCCTGGAAGTGTTCAAGGCAGGCAATGTTTCAGGAATATTTGTGGTTCAGATTTTTAAGAATTTTTTTTTCCTTAATACCAACAGGGGGTGGAAATCAAAGCATCGAATTAGACGTCTCCAAAATCATATGATTTGGGGCCCTGTTAGCTGTAAATAAAGGTGACAGCTATACATAGGCTGGTCACTAATTCATAGTCTAAATGGCTTTCTACGATTTAGCCATTATCTGTTATAGATCATAATTTGTTTTGTCTTCATGAGAATCAAAAAAAAAAGCCTGAGTAAATAATACTCAGGTGTTTTATAAAACCTCTTCATCCTAAAACATATTTAAGTTAGCCAAGCAAATTATTCTATATCTCTTGTCCATAAATTGTATTAAGATAAAGATTCCATTTTGCTTAAAGGAGAAAGTGGTGGGGTCAATATGATGAGAGCAAATTGCTTATCATGTTAATTCTTTCTGATTTCTCTCACTTCCCTCTTTCTTTGGGAGTACTGATATCCAGTTGGTCAGATTTTTAAGACTATAAGTTTCTACTAGGCTAACATTCATAGTTATTCTACTTTTTTATTCAAAAGCAAGTCTAATCAGACCATTTGAGATTAACAGAAATTATGTGAATAATTTGATGATTTGGGTATCCCCTAAAATTGGAAAAATAGCAAAGTTCTCTTTCAAATATGGACAAAGATAATCACAGCCAAAATGTTTTATGAACAGAACTGTGGTCACATGGGCACATGTAGGCAAATCATTTAAATCACCATAACAACATACCAGTCACATTAAATAATGACCAGGAACAATCTCCAAATCATAGCTAAAATATTTTTAAGTAGTAGAGTTTGCTGTTCTATTAAATTTTCATTGGCATGAACACAAAACATTTTAATGTAAGAACATATAAAAGTAACTGAAAACAAACTAACAAACAGTGAACACTCTCTCTCCATCTCAAAAAGATACAGTGGTTCGTTGGTCCTTAAACATATTCAAATTCAATGAATATTTATTGAGTTGGTTTTATGTGCCAGGCATTGTGCTAAACACTAGATATCCAAAGATTAGGAACCTAATCTTGATCTAGAGAATCATGTAAACTGTAGGATAAAGTATTAAGTCTTGGGAATGCTTTGCTCAGTCGTGGGGAGCCAGGAAACTTCTTGGATAAAATGATCCAAATCATTCAAACTTCTGAAGGATGAGTGTTAGCCAAATAAAGAAATAATGAAAAGAAATTCGAGAAAAAAGAAATTATGAACAAAACTATAGAAGCATATAGCAATGAGAAGTGTGTGGAACAAGGGTATTTGATAAAATTACCTATTGTATTTTATTTCATTGAACTACTACTTTTATTTGCTTACTGTGTGCCAGATCCTGTACTAGGCAGTGAGAATCTGACAGTGAATAGGATAAACATCTTCCTACCCTCATGGGGCTTCCTATCTACCTAACTTAGGACATCTTATTTTAAGTAATTTTCGTTTCTTGATTACTTTAACATTCACAAGTCCACTCTTTCAGGTTTAAGTTGACATTTGTTTAATAAGTTAACATATTGAGGAGAGGATATAATTATCATCACATAAAATTGGAAATATGATTTAATTAGAGTTGTCACTGCAATTTTTAAAAATTGATCTAATGAAAGGGTTGGCCCTGAGTAGTGAAGAATCAGGAAACTTCGGAAGAATTGTTTTGTTTTCAATGAAATATCACATTTTCTCAGCTCTAACTCCAAAACAAATCAACATAAGGTATTTAGTATTATTGATAATTAATTACTATAAATAACTCTCTATAAGGACTGAAGAAATTCCTATATTGGACAATCTCCTTAACTATGATTGTGTCTTATTACCACATTTAATTCTGTTATAACCAATTTGGCAAAACAATGTGATTATGAATAGTTGGAATCAAATGGTAATTAGAATTGTAGTCACTGCTTTTGAGACAAACAGGAAAATTGATAAGGTTGACAGACATTTTATTAATGTGTATTTACAAATCACATATTGATATGCATGAATCAGTACAGAGCTTGTCACTTTACATTTGTGAGTTTTAATTTCAAAATAGTTTCTGTGGACCAAATGTATACAGCTTTTATTTACAACAACTATACCAAACATCCTTAGGAGTTTTGTTTGACTAAGCCAAATCTGGTCTCTAGAATCAGGTTTAAATGCTATATGGTAGAGATGAGAGAAATGATTGCATGAATTGTAATATGTTTATGTTAATATAGATACCTTAGATAAAAGAAGTATATCAGATTAGAAAGAGATCACTATTAAAAGTTAAACTGATTTTAGATTTAAATTGAGTTAGTAAAAGGGAACAACCATAAGTCACAAAATGTTCTTATAAAACTAAAAAGTGGGGCTTCCCTGGTGGCGCAGTGGTTGAGAGTCCGCCTGCCGATTCCGTGCCCCGTCCGGGAAGATCCCACATGCGGAGCGTCTGGGCCCGTGAGCCATGGCCGCTGAGCCTGCGCGTCCGGAGCCTGTGCTCCGCAACGGGAGAGGCCACAACAGTGAGAGGCCCGCGTACCGAAAAAAAAAAAACAATCTAAAAAGTTTCTCTTCATCGTAGCCTAATTAAAAGCAGCATTTATTGAGGCACATAGATGCTTTAAGCCACAAAACAGTAAGCCTCATAACAGAAAAATGTATGAACGTTTAACTATGATGGCATGTACAGCAAATGATTGCAATAAGCAGGGAGAAGTGTTCTGTGTGATGCTGCCGTGATAAATATTCACGGAATGGAAGATACTAAAACCACAGCAGTAAACTCTCTTGTCACCACTTGAGTTTTGATCTGCCTCCACTGTCTAGAAATGTATACGCTGCAAAATTCAGGGAACTGTGTTTAAAAAAGAAATGTGGTTCTGTCATCTGTCCACCCTCTGTCTTCCCCATTACGGCATATATTACCACATCATTTGCTTATCAGTTCATCTTCTCTTCATTATTTCTTTTGAATACAAATGTCATATATTATGTGCCTATATTAAATTTCAACCTGAAAAAATTTTCAGTGTTTATCAGACTGCAGGTAAATGAGACTTCTGTGCTTTAGTTAAAGAAGGGATGTGATGTCATTACATAAATTGCAATCTGAAGTTACTTATGGACGGCGCTTTTTTTACTATTATTATTGTTCCTGATTTACTGACTCCGTAAAACATACTAACACATTTATCACCCAGAGGAAGGTGCCCTTGCTGATTAGAAAACTGCAGAAACATTGTATAAAAAAATCAATCCCTCAGATAACAGAAAGTACATTTAAAATTTTGGTTTGCTCTCAAGAATTCTGTAAAAAGTTTTGAGAAGAGACTGATATGAGTCAACATAAAACTTGCTCAAAAGGGCTCAAGAACCTTTGGTTAATTGTGATGCCAAAATGTGGTATAACTAGTTAACCATCACTAAGACAGATGAGCAATCTCAAAGATAACCAACATAGATGCATTTCTCTACTGTGCAAAGTCAGCTAATGTCCCCTAATATAAGATCAATATCATCCTTATCGATACAGTTGTGAAACAGATGTTCCCTTCACCAAGAATCACTTCCAACTAGGGATTAGTAACAGAGGTCGAGAAAATAAATCTAAAAATCCTGTTAAGAATACACCCATTTTATAGATGGAGAAACTGAGGTTAAACAGAACTATAAAATTTAAGAGATAAGAGAGAGTTTAGGGATAAGTTAATGCAAGCTCCTCATTTAACTAAATGAAAATAATATTGACCAGGGAAGTTAAGTATTTCGTCCAAAGACATGTGCTAACTAAACTGAAATTAATCAGAAGAGGACTAATAAAAGCCTTTGGCAACTTAGTATATTATTAAATTCCACATAATTATAGGAATAGCTTGGAGACATTGTGGATTTGGTTGCAGACCACTGCGATAAAGCAAGTCACAAAATTTTTTTGGTTTCCCAGGGCATATAAAAGTAATGTTTACACCATACTGCAGTCTTTAGTATGCAATAGCATTATGTCTAAGATTACGCCTTAATTTAAAAATACTTTATTGCTAAAAAATGCTAACCATCTTCTGAACCTTTAGTGAGTTAGAGTAGTAATACCAAAGATCACTAATCACAGGTCACCATAATAAATACAATAATTAAAAAGTTGAAATACTGTGAGAATTACCAAAATGTGACACAAAGACATGAAGTGAGCAAATGCTGTTGGAAAAATGATGCCAAAACACTTGTTCAACACAGGGTTGCCACAAGCCTTGAATCTGTAAAAAACGCAGTATCTGCTAAGCACAATAAAGTGAAGTGCAAAAAAACAAGGTATGCCTGTATCTAGTTTATCCTGAATATTTCGACCTATGTATGAGATCCTTTACTAGCTTAGGACCATTTTCTTAAATACTAAAAATATGGTTAAATCAACTATTAGGTGGTGAGGTCACAAATCAAACTAGCAAGTTAAGATTTTAATTCCAGAATCAAGGTTCCATCCAGCTCAGTAGGACACATGGATCTACTGAAAACATTTGACACCCTGAACACACTGTCTGTGCTTCATTTCATTTAGTCTAGAATTTTCCTCCTTCTGGCTCTGATTAGAGAAAGCATGTAGAGGGGCATCTGGAGAGTTCAATTCAGAAATGAAAAACATAATTCTCGTTCTCCACTAATTTCATTTTTAATGTTAGACCAAATTAAGTTTCAATTGTAAGTACAAGGAGGATTCAGTAAATAACTACACTACAGATTTTTTATTCTTTTTTGACACAAATTTCTCTATTATCATAGAAGAAAACAAGTAATGCCTAACGAAGCATGGTCTTCTCCCTTTGTTTCATATCTCAATTTTATTTGTCAACCTTGCCAAGTTGTGGTAGTGATTCCAGAAGCTACTTGAAAGGCACCAAATTATTCCACAAAAGAATGGAACCCCTTGTGTGTTTTGCCTTCTTGTTCCTTTCTTCACTAAAAGACAGAGAATTGCTTCATTCAGATTTCCATGCCCTATTTTCTTGGAATTTCCCCTTTCTCCACCACTCACTTCCAACTGTTCCCCAAGTCTTGAGTACATCATAACTTGACCGAAAACTATGTCAATCTTCAGAGATGTATTTCTATCCACCGGGAAATAAAGGGTTTTTGTTCAGACCCAAACATTCATTTATGAAAATTTTACTTTAAACATCTCATTGTAAAAACACATGTGCTATCTTCATGCTCCACACTTTAAGGTTAGGCCCTGAGAAGAGCAAGAAACTTGCTGAATGGAACCTTACAAAGAGGATTAGAAAAAATATATATTTAAAAATAATTTTAAGGGGAATAAGAGAATTAGGAAAGCTCAGTCAGTTTCTGGCATTGATGTTTTTATATAATTTGTACATGATGGAGCCCAGATGTTAAGTTACAACAGTCTAAGTGCTAAGTGCTAATATCACTTGGGCTGTTCAAATACTCGATTTGCATTTTTAAAAAAATCTCTGAAACTAAATCTGGTGCTTATTGGTGATATTATCTAAAATCCATTTGAATAACTTAAACTTATTCCTACCAAACCTGTACAATTCTGTATGTTTTATTAACTAGAATACTAATTCTTTTAAAAATAGAGCATGTTTAGTATAATGCCCTTACCCCAACATTATTTAGAATAGCCAAAAGTTGGATACAAACCAAATCCCGTTGATGGATGAGTGGATAAACAAAATGTGGTATACACATACAATGGAGATTATTTTCTTAACGAAATGAAATTCTGATCCATGCTACACTATGGATAGACCTTGAAGACATTGTGCCAAGTGAAATAAGGACAAATACGGTTTGATTCCACTTAAACCAGGTACCTAGAGTGGTCAAGCTCATAGAAACTAAAAGCAGAATGGTGGTTGCCGGGGATAGGGGAGGGAGAAATGAGAAGTTACTGTTTAATGGGGACAGAGTTCCAGTTCAGAAAGATGGAAAAGTTCTAGAAATGGACGTGGTGATGGTTGCACAACAATGTGAATACATTTAATGACACTGGACTGGACATTTAAAAACTGTTAAAATGGTAAATTTTATGTTATGTATATTTTGCCACCATTTTTAAAAGTGTGTTTAATTATTAATAGAGCTTTGTATTTTAAAACTCACTGATTCTAATAATGACAGCTGCAGTTACATGTCACCCTTTAGCAAGGTAGATAGTATAAGTTATCTTATTTTCACAGATGGGGGAAATGAGTTGCAGGATAATAAGATCCATAAAACCTCAGAGGTCATTAGAGTCTAGATTAGAACACAGTTCTCTGATCCCTTTTTTCTTCCCAGAATAAGAAATTATGTTCATAACCCAAAATATGACTCATTTTTTGTGAAATTGAAGTTCTTTCTTGACTCTTCCCTCTGGGCTACAACCCTACCTCTAATGACTAATCCCTCATAATTCATGCATTACCTCAAAGGCAGGGCCCATTCCAACTTCTTCCCCATGCTCAGCCCAGTGTCCTGAAAATTCATCCATACCCTCTCCAACACTGGGGTGAACCATGGATCACTCCTGATCTCTCACTAGATATTGGCCATACTCTTCAAGCCAAATTGGCCTGGACTTCTTCTGCCTAGAATAACCTAATAAATTAAACTGGGTTCAATTATGAATGAATGACATGATAATATAGTGATTCCTTCCAGAAAATGTATTTATTATTTTTCCAGGGTTCTCAATTCTTTGATCTAAAGAGTCAGTTAATTTGGGGATCCCCACATTGAGTCAATCCTTTGTAGGTATAACTTTTTGTGCATAAACAGCACTTGGCATCACCTTTCAATTCCACTAAACCTTAGGCTCGAAGTCCAGTTTACACACTGATCTCTTAGTCTTTAATGATCTCTTGTAGTTTATTCAGTATCATTATTGAGGACCCATAAAGATAAATGGGGGCCCATGCTGGGTAATGTGGAAGCTTCCCTGTCTCCTAGAATCCTACAACTGTAAGAGACAGGACACATGCATTAGAAATGAGAACTATCAGAAGAAGGATGCAGATAGAATGTTACCAGAAAGGAGAGTATTTTTATATTATAAATCCAGAAAGAATTTATGAAGTAGGTGACTCTAAGATACCCTGTAGTCTCAAAATGATTTTGTGTTTTATATGTACTAAGGTAATTGTCTTAGTCCATTTGGGCTGATATAAAAAAATACCATAAACTGGATTATAAACAACAAACGTCTATTTCTCATAGTTCTGGAGGCTAGGAAGTCCAAGATCAAAGCACCAGTAGATTCAGTGTCTGGTAAGAATCTGTTTTGTGGTTCATAGATAACTATCTGCTCCCTTTGTCCTCACATGGCAGAAGAGGCAAGGGAGCTTTCTGGGGTCTCTTTTATAAGGGCACTAATCCCATTCCTGAGGGCTTCATCCTCATGACCTAATCACCTCCTCAAAGCCCCACCTCCTAATACCAACACATTGAGGATTAGATTTCAACATAACTTTGGGGGGATATAAAAGTCAGTCTAACAGCAGTACTTTATGTCAAGAATACTTTTGCAAAATGAAATAACTTTTTTTCTTCTTTTTAAATATATTTATTGCTTAAAGATACACAGTTGACACTTGATATTTAAAATGGCATCTCCCTAATGGTTTATTTTGCATTTCTTTAGTCACAAGTAACACGGAGCACCTTTTTATAATTGATAAGCCATTTGTACTTCCTTTTTTGTGAACTATCCAATCAAGTCCTTTTCTAAGTTTTTTTTTTAAGAGAAAAGAGAATCTAGAAGCTGCAGGAAACTCACCAAAAATCTAATTGACATCTGTTTAGTGAATGTCCCAGCTTGATGACACATATCTAAGAAATAATTCATCTTTAAGAAATTCCAAAAAAAAAATCTGTAGAATTTTGCATCTACTTATTCATCCATTTGGAGATGAGAATTCTTGGTATGAAGTAGGGCTCTGAGAGGAAGGAATGAGTCTTTGGGGAAGAAGAAGGAAAGGGTAATAGAGAAGGGGATCAGAGAAGTGAAGAAGGAGTGAGGAAAAATATGAAAGAGAAGGAAGAGGATGGGATAAAAAGAAGAGGAGGATGGGGAGAAAGGACAGGTTCATGGAGAAGACAAGGGAAGGAAGAAAAGTATACCTCTGTCTGAACTAATTTCTGCCCCACTAGAGTACTGATGTTAATAATGTATAAAATTATTTTATGTATAGTTTTCCTGAATTTTGCTTTTCAGGCTATAGGTAGAAATATCAGGAGTTTTAGTATATACTCAAAACATGTATATCCTTTCTTCTAAGGTTAATATCTACAAGCTTATAGTTTTCTGGGATGTTTAATTGTTATCTCTTTCTTATTTGGCATAGAATCGTGAATAAGCAAATACAATTTAGATCTCTTAAGGTAAGTCATTTTAATACTCTTCACCAGATTCCTTCTGTGTTCTTGTATTCAAATCCTTATGGATGGGGTTAAAGGACAACTCATATTGCACTCTGGCCAAGAACAAAGAATGCGCTAAAAAAAAGTCCAGTGCATTATTATCATTAGTGTGAGCATACTTTGAATTAAAGCAGGAATTTAGTCATTTTTATATAACTCACAAAGCTTACTAAGTTTTAGAAACTTCTGATAATTTTAATTATTCATCTTTATTTGATGGGTTTTTTTTTTCTAATTGCTGTATTTAGTGTTTCTCTTTAAGTGCAGTGACAGAAGCAGCAGCAGCATGAGGTCCACACTTTATCCACCTGTGCCTTGCAAAAACCCATGACTATTCCAAGAACAATCCATTTCTGAAAGAACAAGATTAACCGGTTATTAGGCTGATAATTAGACTCCTTGAGGAAGAAAAGTTCATAAATTAAGAAGAAAAATTTTAATTGGCAAAAATAAAAGTATTTAAGGGTTTTGAAATAATTCTTTTTAGAGAAAACATCCAAGGAATTAAATTATCAACCTGTACAAAACAGAGGCAAGGAAATGTAACAATTTTTTGTGTGATAAATAAATGTTGGTAAGATTTATGAAACTATGAAGCGACTTAGAAGCCTCACTGAAAGAACTGAGAAATCATGATCATATTAAAGATGACAAAGGCAGGTGATCTGTACAGTATTTTATTTTTCAGATATCATTTTAATATTTTGTAAGTAGAGTATTGTATTGATGCACAAAGACTGTTGGTGGTAAGTTCACACATCAGTGTTTTAGTTGACTGTTCTGCCTTGCTGAAATATAAAGTTTTTTTGTTTTACCTGGAAATGAAAAGCTAAATGATTTTCCTTGCCTTCATTTCTAACCAACACCCACTGGCCTACCTCCAGCATTCTGTGTACTATAGAAAGGTCATATGGAACTGCTCCAGCCTACAAACCTGTCAATATGTGTCAAACACTTGTTTCTGCAAATAAGATGATTAAGACGGCATTGCTCTTGGAGCAGATGTTTGTATTTAAGAATATAACAGAACTGTATTATTACAGATTCAGTTGAAAGGGGAAAAGCACAAAAAAGAGAAGTCTTTTAAAGGCATTTTATTATTTATATATTTATAGCACCTTAATTTCCTTTAACTTTTTAGAAAAGCCTTATGTATATATTATTTAAACCAAGTCTTTCATGACTCATCTCATAAAAATAAATCATCTTCTTAAAAAATAATTCATCGCCTTTTTTCATGAAAAGCTGCTTATTTAAGCTCTATTTTATGACAAAAAATAATTTGAAATGAGCATGGTAGATGTGTCATCTAAAAGGAAACCCATGACTTGATACTGACTTCTGAATTTCAAAGAGATTTGACCCAAACAACTAATTTAGAAGATTAGTATACATTTATCAAAAGATGTTGTTTATTAGAATGTTTGTTTGAGAGATCCATTCTTAGTGTGGAAGAGCAAGATAGCAGGGATGAAACTCAAACTTTGTCGTTATGCATTTTGCATCTGTCACTAAGTAGATACGTGGCCCTGTGAAGATCATTTTTCCTTCCAGGGCTTTAGTTACTTCATCTGTAAACTACAGGAACTGAACAAATATTGTTTTCCAAATGAGTTCCATGCAGGGCTCTGTGGATGAATGTTTGATAAAGTAGCCCTCTTTATGATATACAATATATGGTAACATTAATGATTCAGAAAAATCATTCAGAAAAGAGACATGCAGAACTTTGCTTAACAATAAAATTATCTTCAAGAAAAGGCTACAAGCATCCTAAAAAATATGTTTTGATAAAAACACGGAGAAAGGTAACTTCCAGTATTTTTACCTCTAAAATTTATAATTTAGTAGTTACACAACTGAAATATCAAATCTCTGATGTGTAAATTCCTGTGTGTAAAGTCCAAGTAAGTTATATCAAAATTAACTCTAATTATACATCCCCAGTTTTGATAATTCAAACTTGGAGGTTTTTGACATAATGCGTTCCTAGAATAGCTCAGTAATGACCTGAGCCAGACATTAACACACATCTACTTAAAACGAGTAATTTTTAAATGATCAAGTGCATTTTATTGTTCTGCTTTTCAAAGCAACAAAATGAAGACATTTTTCATGTAATCCCAGTCAGACATTAAATTTTATATAATAATAATAAAAGAGATTTTCTTCAAGAAAAACTCACTAGATATTCAAATCTCAAATCCTTTCTTAAATGCTGATAACTTGCCCTTTGTGATTGTGTTGTTGGTACATGAATCAAAGTTCTCTATTAGACATTTATACTACTGGGTCTTAACTACAGAGCACAAATTCCACTGAGAAGAGAACTCTGGGTGCTAAAAGCTAATCAGATAATCTCAGAAAGTCCCTCTGACTGCCATTTAACACTTAATCATGCGTTAACCATAAATTAAGCATTCAATCTCTGGCAGCCTTAGAGAAGTTTGGAGGTGCAGGCTTGCTATTTACAATTTTGACCTGCCACCAAGCAGTCCAGCCCACTTACAGAAAATGAAAGCTTAAATGGTTGATACTTAAATTCAGGCTAATGCAAATTTAAATTAGTCTTGCAGATACCTATGGATTGTAAATTTCTCTACATTTTCATTTAGCATCTTTCAATGATCCTAACCTTCTTCCTAATCTATTAAAAATCAAAACTACCCTACTCATGTTCCATTCTTGTTGTGTCCTGGACTAGGCTAGAACATTCAACCACGCTTAAGTGATAATGGGCAAAGGGGTTCCATAATGAGTTGAACTCTTAGTTCACCAGTGTCGTGGCAGGCTGGTTGGCCCTCTTAGAGCATCACTCAGGAAATATTCAATTTTCCCCTTACCCTGAGACAGTCTCACATTTAAGGACATTCGGGTAACCTGATTTTTATGATACCTGCACATTCCAAAAAAATTCCCTTACTTATTGGTGAACGAACTTTATCTCTTGAATTGCAGTTTGTGTGTACTTTTTGCTTTATTAGAGTAACAGTTGATTGAGTAGCAGAATAAGACAGCTGAAGGATGTCAGGATCTCTAAAATGAACAGTTACTTGTTTAGAGACATAAAGCTCAGTTTTTAGGCACTGACTACTTATCATTCCAATCTATCAACATATACCTCCTCCTTCTCATCCTCATACTATTCTCATGATCATCTATCTCATTCCAGTGTTATAATGGCATTTTTTGTTTAACCATCCCTTTTCTTAACCTTCCCATCTGGGTTTGGAAACTTACTGCTTCCTGCCTGAATTACAGCCACAGGTGCTTCAGTATTCTTCATAAGGCCATGGTCTCCCATCTCTAGCTCAACTATTTACAGAATGGCCAAGTTATTCTTTAAACAGTTTTTTCATCACGCCATTCTCATAATCAAAAAGGTTAAAGGCTTATTGACTATTACACATTACAGACAGCTTATACATAGGAAACATACTCAGATGTAATTAGGTACCACCTTCAGTTATTCCTACCTTCTCCCATCCAGCTCACCTGCTATTCTTTTTTATTATTATTTATTCTGGGGGCTGCTTTGTGTCTTTGTTGCTGCAGGTGGGCTTTCTCTAGTTGTGGTGAGCAGGGGCTATTCTTCATTGCGGTGCACGGGCTTATTGCGGTGGCTTCTCTTGTTGCAGAACACGGGCTCTAGGTGCACGGGTTTCAGTAGTTGCAGCATGTGGGCTCAGTAGTTGCAGCCTGTGGGTCAGTAGCTGTGGTTCATGAGCTTAGTTGCTCCGTGGCATGTGGGATCTTCCCAGACCAGGGATCGAACCCATGTCCCCTGCATTGGTAGGCAGATTCTTAACCACTGGAGCACCAGGGAAGTCCTCAGCTGCTATTCTTAACTGTTACTCTCCTCAACTCTATGCTTGCCTCTGAGCCTTAGACCAAAACAGATTATTTCTCACCTCTCTTCCCACCTCAGCAGGAAACTTGAAGTTACCAGGTGTGACTTAGGTCAAAGCTCTCCCCTTACAAACTTACCTACATTGACTACCATTATTTTCCTGTTTTCTATCACTGAAGAAAAGATGCTCCTCTACCTGTTTATTGCTAACCTTCTCTTTTTCTGAGCTGTGAGTCATATCCTACACTCTCTCTCAAGTAACGTGCTCTCTCAGTTATCCCCTCCATCTTCTCTTGTTTCTTCTCCTTCTCTTTCTAATCGTTCCTTCTCCTCACCTAATAGGCCCATTCAATTCTCTTTCGGCCTTAGAAAGCCTTTCCTTGTTCCAATCTCCTGACTTTCTCCCTCCTTTCTCAGTCAGGCTTCTTAAGACAGGTGTCTCACAAAACTCCACTTGACATTTGTTTCTCAACCATTGGAATCTGGTTTCTGCCTCTAGTATTCCACTGAAACTCTTCTAAACACTGTCCTGGAAAAGGTCACCAACTGTGGTAAACAGATTTGTAAGATGCCCCACCCCCAGTGATCCCCACCTTCTGGTATTCATGCCCTTGTGTGATCTCCTCCCCCATGGGTGACATCGTTCTACCCAATAGGTTACTGCAAAGGTAATAGGATGTCACTTCCAAAATTAGGATTCAAAAGACTGTGCCTTCCGTCTTGCTAGCAAACTCTCTGTATTGCTTTTTTGGCTTCCATGATTTGATGAAACAAGCAGCAATGCAGCAAGGAACTGAGAGCAGTTTCTGGCTAACAGTCAAAAACGAACTGGGGTCCTCATTTCAATAACCCGTGAGGAGCTAAATCCTGCCAACAACCATGTGCAGTTGGAAGTAAATTCTTCCCCAGTTGAGCTTTCATATGAAGCCCAGTCCTGGCTGACACCTTGACAGCAACCGTGTTAGCCCCTATGAAGAAGATCCAGATAAGCCAAGCTCATATTCCTGAACCACAAAAACTGTGAGAAAATAATTGGGCTATTTTGAGTTGATTTTTCACTGTCATTCTTTATGCTTCCCTTTCTTCATCTCCAAACATCCTGAACTTCCTCCACTAGATTCCCTTCTGTATACACAATAAATTGAGACAACATTTAGTCAAGAGTTTGTCTTCTGCTCTCTTTTCCTCTTCTCTACGTCTTCTCTACTTAGGATCTCAGACTCCTATTATTTGAACTAACATTTTCATTCTGAATACAAAACTCAGGTATCTAATTGCTTACTAGACATCTCTGCTTCAAACTCAACATGTGAAAAATGAAATGCATTATCCCCTGACAATTTCTCTTCTTTAAGAACCATAACTGACTAGTCATCAAAGCCTTGACATTTCTGTCTCTTGGATCCAAACTCTGTCTATCATTCTATTGTCTCTGTCCTACTTATAGCCCACATTACCTCTTGCCTGAATTATTTCAATACCTTCTGACCAAATTCCTACTTCCGTAATTACCCTCCTAATGTCATTCTTCAGGAAAGTGAATTATCCAAAGACAAATCTGATCATGTTACAGCACTGCCTAAAATTCTTCAATGACTCCTAGCACTTATAGGTTTAAAAAAAAAATAGACTTCTTAAAAGAAAGACCCTCCTTGTATACTCTCCAGTTTTGTCTCTTCCAATTATCTTCCTCCCTCTACTCCTGCCCCATGCCCTTGACACTATCAAATTATTTATGGCAGCCTGAACACAGTTCGTTATTTCAGGACTGCTATAAGTTCCATTCTCCCCAAACCCAACTGAAGAGCTCCTTGACTATCCATTTTGCTACCATTTCTATTCAGTTTAGTTAAAGTAAGTAAATATGTGTGGATCAATTTCCTTAGGCCAGGCATGGAACTTTGTCCTGGAGGAATTAATAATCTAATGGAGTATTGTAAAATCAAAACTTCTGTGGCAGCACCATGACCAGAATTCTGCAAGAAGGGCCATTGGCCCAGATAAAGGATTCAAGGAAGATGTTCTGGAAGTGGTTTGTCAAAAGTAATTCATGAATGAGTGAGATGATTTACATACCATAAGAAGTTTAAATCTTTTCTCCCTACATGTCTCTCTCTTCAATCTTCCAAAAATTACTTAACACTCGTTATATACCACATCCTCCTCCTTTAACACGCTTCCATTGTTGCATTTTGTACTGCCAAGTGGTTACCTTTCATATGAATTACAATATTCTTTATTTGATGGTGAGTTTTTGAAAATTGGAACTAAATCCGAGTCATCACTCTAGCTCCAGTGACCAGCATGATTTTGATCATTTTATAGATGCTCAATTGCTTCTTCTCTTATTTAAAGTCAGGTTATTGAGGTATAATTTATATATAGTAAAATGAAATTTACATACAGTAAAATGCATGTAAATTAACTCATCTATGATTTTATAGATAATATTCTATGCATCAAAGAGTAAGTCCAAATCACTCATATAGTTGTTTATACACTGTAAGGGTTCAATACATAGTGTTTAAATAAATAAATAAGCCCACAAAAATGTTTCCATGCTGTCACTTCATTGTTAACAAAAGAAGAGAAATAATAAAACTTCTTTACATCTGAAGTAAAAATTGCAGCATTGTTACAGTACACTGGAAACACCTTAAATACTCAAAAATAGTTTTCCTATGTCCCAGATCAAAAATATTTTAAAATTAAACTCATTGGCATTTTAATTTTATGTAGTACTTTGTAAGTTGCTTCAGAATCAAAATATTACTTACCTTCTGCTAACCACAATTTTAAAAATTATTCACAAGTAGACAATTACCTGTGCCAAAAATCACCTACAAAAATTTGGGCTGGGTTTTTGCCAATCAGTATGCCAATTAATTACCCCACAAAGACTGGCTGGCCCTGGATCAAGTAAAGCCTCATTGATATGCAAGGCCACTCCTATCAGAGAGAAGACAGGAAATAAAACAATAAGACACTTAGATCAAAGAAAGCTGGTGGGAAAAGAAAAGCTACTTCTTTAATGTTTCTTAGAATCTTAAAAATGTCTAAAGAGTCTAGTCCCACCTGAATAATCAGAATTGGCACACAGACTCATCTTGCAGATGGATCAGGCTAACATCATCCGAAAGGAAACCAGAGACCGTAGCTGTCACACAGGTGTTTGGTGCTGGGTTTGCCCTCAAACAGAAGGTAGTCTTGGGTGATGGTAGTGGAAGGAAAAAAATGAACTAGGGGCATAAATCATAATTTTTCAAAGTGATATGTGTGTCAATTTCCCATTCAAGATAAACGAATACTGGGAACTGTTATACTCTGGGGTTGATCACTCTTTGATTTTGCAATTCATTTTTGTTATAATGGAAGTTTTGAGAAAAAAATGGTACGGCACTTTGATTTTACGTCGTGTGTTTTTGGGGAAAAATATCGAAGTGGTTCATTTTGCCTGTTTCTCTTGCTGTATCAAGTTCTCTCATTCTTAGAGAGCAGTATTGTTGACTTGCACTGTTCATGTTTATGACCCATTTTTACCAGAGCCTCAACATCTAAGCATTCCCTTGGTATTTTGTAAAGGCATTCCATTTTTTTTTTTTTTTTTTTTTTTTTGCGGTACGCGGGCCTCTCAGTGTTGTGGCCTCTCCCGCTGCGGAGCACAGGCTCCGGATGCGCAGGCTCAGCGGCCATGGCTCATGGGCCCAGACGCTCCGCGGTATGTGGGATCTTCCCGGACCGGGACACGAACCCGTGTCCCCTGCATCGGCAGGCGGACTCTCAACCACTGCACCACCAGGGAAGCCCGAGGCATTTCATTTTAATATAGTCATGGGAAACCAGAAATAATTCAGCAACTCTGGCCTTTAAATCCAAGTTACTCCAGGATAAGAACTAGAAAGGATATTTAAATGGGTACAATTACACAGATAACTATTATATCCTACCCATTATAATTACATAGAACTCAATATAAGGAGGATTTTTTTATGCATGGCATAACTTATTTTTAAGAAACAAGAATATCTAATTTTCTATTATCAGCTACTGATTCTAAAAAGTAGCTTTTAGGAATGTTATAGACTCCTCCACTAGACTAAAAGCTTCTCAAAAGAAGAGAAATTGTGTCCCCAGTAATTTCACTGTGGTTGTCACATAATACATGCTAAAAAATGTAAAAGAATGAATGCTGTATAAGTGAGTATTAAAACAAAAAGCAGTTTGTGCTTCATTGTACATGAGAAGGTGAAATTGATAATATGCCATATGAATCAAAGATAAACAAATTTCAATATTTTTTCTGAAAATTATATCTTATCACCTGAAGACGTTCTTTGCTGCATGACTAAATGTCCTGTACAGATGATTTTCTCAAAACACACACACACACACACACACACACACACACACACACACACACACTGCCCCCAAATTATATTCAAGTCACCTATCTCTCACAACACAGACACTAGTTTGCAGTTTCAGAAAAAATACATTTCTTAGCTTCTACTGTTAACATAAAGGTTTCAAAGATTTGGGAGCCAGAGTTCATCAAGGTGCCAGTTCAAATTTCCATAAGTTTCCTTATATCTTTTTCTTCTGCTTGAAGGAAACTTCTCCCAAACATATGACCCAAGAATAGGAATTCCACCCTGAGATGGTGACTGAAGTCTATATCCATTCCACATCTTGCTCTAGGGATAATCTGTCTTTTCACTTTTTATATTAGTTTTTAGAGTACACAAAATTGTGTAGAATACACAAAATATTATATACTCTAAAGGAGGCATGTAGTAAAAACTTAGGTGAGAATTTATGAGAACATATCCATAAAACACAATGATATATGAATTAGTCAGTGTCGTATAAAGACAGAATTATCAGGCAATTAGAGAAGGAAGAACACTCAGGATTAATTCTTTCACACAGCTCAGGAGAACAAGAGCCAAAATCAAGCCACCTGTTATTAGGAGTTTGCGATTAACAGATACACACAACAATATATAAAATAGATAAACAACAAAGGCCTATAGCACAGGGAACTATATTCAATATCTTGTAATAAGCTATAATGGAAAAGAATCTGAAAAATATATATATGTATGTATAACTGAATCACTTTGCTGTACAACTGAAACTAACACAACATTGTAAATCAATTACATGTCGATAAAAAAATAAAATAAAATAATAAGAAAAAAACTAAGTGGGCAAGTCAGTCCAAAGACATGCAAGAGTGAGGATGAGAGAAATCAGAAGCTCATAAAGTAAGGCACACACACAACAACCAAAATGCTCTTAATATCACGTGGCAGAAGACCACAGCTAGCATGAGAATGAGCCAGTGACTATGGAGACAATGTAAAAGAAGCAGGAACTGACAGGCTGGGGCAGAAGACACTAACTCTGTTAACCAGGGAAGAAAAGGTGGCATAGGCTCAGAAAAACACCCTGCCCAAGGTGACACAAGAGCTGAGAGGAGACCTTTCAGCATTCTGTCCAGAGATCACACCATCTTACTTGAATAATCCTTTCCCAATAAAGACTCCTTTTTTTTTTTTTATTTTAGGAAAAGTTGAAAGTCAGATTTCAATGAGAATTTCTTCATGACTAAGGACAACTGCCCTCCTTTGTCATAAACAGAAATGTGCATTTAGCTGAAATGGGACTGAGAATTTATTTGATGGCAGTTTTAAGCACTATTTCTTGAAATTGTTACTATCTTCTGATGTAGTCTGAGAAAGAGATATTGAAGCTATAAGCTCTGACACTTGGGTGATTAGCAGCCATTACAGGCTGTTTTGGAGCATTCATAGGGGATCTTATTTCACACAAAACAATCTGCAAACAAAATCGCTAATAAGGATGATCTATTACCGAATACCTGACAAAAAATAGCCTCATGCTGACATTTCCATTCAATGATTTATTTTAAAAGTTTCAAGAGCCTTTAAAACCTATTTCTTTTATATTTTAAAACATGAAATACCACTGGAAGGAACAGACTCCATAAAAAAAAAGTCTGACTTTGAAATTAAATAATTTTATTTGGAATTTCCACTCTGCTGCAAAATAAAGTCAGTAAAATTTAGTAACAAATGAGCAAACCTCACCCCTATGTCTTTCTTGTATAGTCTGACCGTAAGCAATAGTGCTATTGAAAATAATATTATTCCAGTCCTGTAAGATAAATGGACTTATTTGTAGTGAGGTGGATGAACCTAGAGTCTGTCATACAGAGTGAAGTAAGTCAGAAAGAGAAAAACAAAAACCGTATGCTAACACATATATATGGAATCTAAAAAAAAAAAAAAAAATGGTTCTGAAGAACCTAGGGGCAGGACAGGAATAAAGACACAGACGTAGAGAATGGACTTAAGGACACGGGGAGGGGGAAGGGTAAGCTGGGACGAGGTAAGAGAGTGGCACTGACATATATACACTACCAAATGTAAAATAGCTAGCTAGTGGGAAGCAGCCACATAGCACAGGGAGATCAGCTCTGTGCTTTGTGACCACCTAGAAGGGAGGGATAGGGAGGGTGAAAGGGAGACGCTAGAGGGAGGGGATATGGAGATATATGTTATGTATAGCTGATTCACTTTGTTATTCAGCAGAAACCAACACACAATTGTAAAGCAATTATACTCCAATAAAGATGTTTTAAAAAATGATTAAAAAAGAGAAAATAATATTATTCCAGTCCTGTAAGATAAATGGAGGGGATTGGGGTGTGAGAATTTTTAAATAATTTAATTTTAAAATATTTTATTTAAAAATAAAAATGAACATATTAATTTTTTTATCTCTAGATTGCACTCTTCGTAACATTAAGGTGCCTCCCAAATGAGGCCATTTCCCCCAGCTCTCTCTCATCTTTTCCTTTTTTATCTATAAGGGCCATCAAATATCTACATCTATAAAGTATACGTACGTATAAAGTCTGGCAAATATCACTAGCAACCCACCCTCAGGTTTTCTGTCTGAGGGTGCTCTGCTGTCTTCTAAGACACAGTATCTGCATCTGCAATTCTAAATGCTTTTTCCTAGAACGATAGAAAGCCTCGATGCCCATGTGCGTAGCAGATTGAAAGTGTCAAGGAATTAACACTCCTACCAGCAGCCTTCAACTAAAGACTCTTGGGAGTTGGTATGAAACTACCACAGCTCCCTTGTCCATGGGTGGACTAATTTTGAGGCATGGGTTTTATAGTTTTCCAAAGGCTGCCTGTGGGATTAAGATTCAAATGCTGACTGTGTTAGTTGCCTTAATAATGCATCTTTTATTTTATACATTTCCTTCCCTACTGGTGCAACACGTACTTCCTAAATAGGATCTGAGCACTCAGTGCTAGTCTCAGGGTCTGCTTCTGGGAAAATCCAAACTCTAAGGCAATCAGTTTGGGGGACATAGTGATTATAAGGAATATGTGTGTGGGCTACTGCTTTTGCTGACACTGAATGTCCTGTTAAAAAAAAAAAACTATATGAAACAGTTAACCATCAGTAAGGCACATTGGAAAAGCCTAAGGGCATCTATGGTAGCTTGTCTTTTCAGGCTGGAGTTGATAGGGATGATGCAATGGAACTGGGCTCCCTAATATCTAAACTCTTACTTATCATAACACTAATAAATACACACAGTGCTCAGTGGGCTTCTTTGACTTTTAATGGTAGCATAAAGCACACATGGGAAAACTGATCCAATTTATTTACTGGATAACTTGAAAGGCTCCCAGTTTCAAATGGGTCCAGAGAAAGAGAGGGCTTTTTACTTTGTACAAGCTTTATTGCAAACTTCCCCGTTGTTCAGACCATGTGATCTAGCATATCCAACATACTAGAGGAATCTATGATGAATGACTAGGAAGTAAGCTGAAATCTGGCAAGCCCCAATAGGAAAAGTGCAGCACAGACATAAAGAGTTCTAGAGGAAGGCCATGCCTTCTATGGCAGAAAATTCTCCATTTCACAAATAGTTTGCTAATGGCTTGCTAATGAATTTAAATAGAACCTGAGCCCCTGAAAATGGGATACTAAAAACTATGAAAATATAGCTGCCCATCATGATTGGATGTTATCAGACTCACCCAGTCATAGAAGAAATTCATTATATAATGGAACTTATACACTCAGTTTTTAATCTAGGCACTTCCAGATAGCATGAGCAATTCATATAATTAGGTGCAGTGCAATGCCTATTCTCCTACCTCTATTATTCCAGCACCTCTTCTTCAACTGATATCTTTGTTTTCATTAAATGTTTCTGTGATAGAGGAGAGCCTGGTTCATAGTTAGGCAATATATATTTGCACTAGCCACAAATAAACCACTATTTCATTAAATCTCACACAGAGGTGGTCCAAAGGCCAAGGTAAAAGGAAATTTTCCCATTCACCAGAGTTGTGAGCAGTGCATTTAATTGTTCATTTTATATGAAGGGAGAATTGGCTGGAAGTATGTTCAGTTATTACTAAAAACCCAACCTTTGGGGCTTCCCTGGTGGCGCAGTGGTTGAGAGTCTGCCTGCCGATGCAGGCGACACGGGTTCGTGCCCCAGTCCAGGAAGATCCCACATGCCGTGGAGCGGCTGGGCCCATGAGCCATGGCCGCTGAGCCTGCGCGTCCTGAACCTGTGCTCCGCAATGGGAGAGGCCACAACAGTGAGAGACCCGCGTACCAAAAAAACAAAAACAACCCAACCCTCCATCACAGAGACCACTACTAAGTCTTACATGGGACCATTCCTTGGGGACACAAGCCAACCACGTGTCCAGTCAATTATATAAGACCTCTTGCACCTAGTAAGGGGTAACAACTTGTCTTCACTGGAGTCAGTAAACTCAGAGATGAGTTTGCCTTTCCTGTCCATAGTGCCTCATCCATAACTGCCATCTGAAGGACTATAAAATACCTGATCAATTGACATCCTATCTCACACAATAATCCCCTGGACCAAGGGATTGATGGACTAAGGGATATGAGATCATGGTATCCACTGCCTTAGCATTGTCCATCATCTAGAAGATGCCAGTATGATATGATGGTGAAATAGCCTATTAAAGGCTCAGCTAAGGTACTGGTTCAGGGGCAACACATGGCCAGTTAGGGTGCTGACCTCCAGGATTTGGTTTATGTATTTTTTTAGTGAACAATATATACTAAACACTAAAATATATAAGAACCAAGAAATTGAAGTAAGATTGGTCCCATGTCCTTATTACTCCCATTGTCCTACTTGCAGAATTTGTGTTTCTTGCCCCCAAAGCTTAGGTACTGTCTGCTTAGAGATTTTGGTTCCTGGGAATATTCCTTCTGCTAGGAGTCACACACAGGAAGAGTTCCACTGAAATGGAAGCTTCAAATTATTTTGACCATTCTGGGCTCTATTTGCTGGTAGTGGACTAGCAGGCAAAGAAAGGAATTATTGTACTGGTGGGGATAATCTACTCTGGTTATCATAACAACCTAAGTTTGCTGCGACACAATGGAGAGAAGGAGGAGTATGGCCAAAACTTAAGTGGTTTTAAAATGTTTTGCTGTTTCATTGCCCCGTGATTAACAGTAAATGAGTAACTGTAGCAACCAAAGCTAGACAAGGATAGTATAACAAAAAGGTTAGACTTCTGAGTATAAAAAATTTGGGTTTATTCCCCCAGACAAGTAACTCTGTCTCACTGAAGTGCTGGCCTGGGGTAAGAAAACCTTTGATGGGCAATCTAAGAGGGAGGTAATAATACCAATTATGTATTCAGGGTCAGAAGCAACAGTGGAAATAACAACTTGGTTTGCTAGCTCTTTCTAAATATTTTGAGGAGTCAGGAAATGACTACCTTCTTGAAGGACTGGATTATACTTCAGGGGCTGGACTTGAAGGACTGGACTTCAATGATGGAAAAAGAGAGGTTATCCTGATTCTAGACATGACTCAGATATCATTAGAGGACAAGCAGATCTGAGTGGCTTAGGAAACAGACTGTACCAGACTGAGTCCTTCAACTTAACACCGGCCTTGCATTCTGGTTAGGGCAATCCTAAGAACAGTTCATGCTATTCCCACAGTCTTGGAGTGAGATGGTTGGCACCTCTGACACAATTATAAACTAAGGGACATTCCATGGAGGCTGATCCATGTCTCTTAGCTGGGTTGTAGACACACAGTCGTCTCTTACTCAGAACACAACAATATGCCCTTAACGTGCGTAAGTGTGTGGATAATGTAAATTTTTGTTTATTTGTTTGATTTTACTCTGGGTTTGAGTTTACAAAAGTCTGAAATCCATTCATCTGTTGTGCACCAGTTCTCAACCAACAGAGGAGTATCAGAATCATGGGGCACCATTTCAAGCTATACTTCTCCCATGTACCTCTTGTCTCCTACTTCACTCATCTGTTCAAATTCTTGCTATAGGTCTGGAGGAAGATGGCGGAAGAGTAAGATGTGGAGATCACCTTCCTCCCCACAGATACATCAGAAATACATCTACACGTGGAACTGCTACTATAGAACACCTACTGAATGCTGGCAGAAGACCTCAGACTTCCCAAAAGGCAAGATACGCCCCACGTACCTGGGTAGGGCTAAAGAAAAAGGAATAAACAGAGACAAAAGAATAGGGACGGGACCTGCACCAGTGGAAGGGAGCTGTGAAGGAGGAAAGGTTTCCACACACTAGGAAGCCCCTTCGCGGGCAGAGACTGCGGGTGGCGGAAGCGGGAAGCTTCGGAGCCACGGAGGAGAGTGCAGCAACAGGGGTGCGGAGGGCAAAGAGGAGAGATTCCCGCACAGGGGATCAGTGCCGACCAGCACTCACCAGCCCGAGAGGCTTGTCCGCTCACCGCCGGGGCGGGCAGGGGCTGGGAGCTGAGGCTCGGGCTTCGGTCGGAGTGCAGGAAGAGGACTGGGGTTGGTGGCGTGAACACAGCCTGCAGGGGCTTAGTGCGCCACAGCTAGCCGGGAGGGAGTCCGGGAAAAAGTCTGGAGCTGCCGAAGAGGCAAGAGACTTTTTCTTCCCTCTTTGTTTCCTGGTGCGCGAGGAGAGGGGACTTAGAGCGCTGCTTAAAGGAGCTCCAGAGATGGGCGCGAGCCGCGGCTAACAGCGCGGACCTCAGAGACGGGCATGAGACGCTAAGGCGGCTGCTGCTGCCGCCACCAAGAAGCCTGTGTACGAGCACAGGTCACTATCCACACCTCCCTTCCCGGGAGCCTGTGTAGCCCGCCACTGCCAGGATCCCGTGATCCAGGGACAACTTCCCCGGGAGAACGGACGGCGCGCCTCAGGCTGGTGCAACATCACCCAGGCCCCTAATCAGCCAGAGGCCCCGAATCAGCTGCTCCTTTAACCCCGTCCTATATGAGCGAAGAACAGACGCCCTCCGGCGACCTACCCGCAGAGGCAGGGCCAAATCCAAAGCTGAACACCAGGAGCTGTGCGAACAAAGAAGAGAAAGGGAAATCTCTCCCAGCAGCCTCAGGAGCAGCGGATTAAATCTCCACAATTCACTTGATGTACCCTGCATCTGAGGAATACCTGAATAGACAACAAATCATCCCAAATTGAGGAGGCACGATATATTATTTTTCTCCCTTTCCTCTTTTTGTGAGGGTGTATGTGTATGCTTCTGAGTGAGATTTTGTCTGTATAGCTTTGCTTTCACCATTTGTCCTAGGGTTCTGTCTGTTTTTTGTTTTTTTACTTTAAAAAGATTTTTTTTTCTTAATAATTATTTTCTAATTTTACTAACTTTATTTTATTTTCTCTCACTGTATTTTAGTTTATTTCATATTCTTCCCTCTCTCCCTCCCTCCTTTCTTTCTTTCTTTCTTTCTTTCTTTCCTCTTTCTTTCTTTCTTTCTTTCTTTCCTTCTCTCTTTTCTTTCTACTTTTTCTCCCTTTTATTCTGAGCCATGTGGATGAAAGGCTCTTGGTGCTCCACCCAGGAGTCAGTGCTGTGGCTCTGAGGTGGGAGAGCCAACTTCAGGACACTGGTCCACAAGAGGCCTCCCAGCTCCAAGTAATATCAAATGGCAAAAATCTCCCAGAGATCTCCATCTCAAAACCAAGACCCAGCTTCACTCAATAACCATCAAGCTACAGTGCTGGACACCCAATGCTAAACAACTAGCAAGACAGGAACACAACACCACCCATTAGCACAGAGGCTGCCTGAAATCATAATAAAGCCACAGACACCCCAAAACACACCACCAGACGTGGACCTGCCCACGAGAAACACAAGATCCAGCCTCATCCACCAGAACACACACACTAGTCCCCTCCACCAGGAATCCTACACAACCCACTAAACCAACCTTAGCCACTGGGGACAGACATGAAAAACAACGGGAACTACGAATGTGCAGGCTGTGAAAAGAAGACCCCAAACATAGTAAGATAAGCAAAATGAGAAGACAGAAAAACACACAGCATATGAAGAAGCAAGGTAAAAACCTACCAGACCTAACAAATGAAGAGGAAAGAGGCAGTCTACCTGAAAAAGAATTCAGAATAATGATAGTAAAGATGATCTAAAATCTTGGAAATAGAATCGAGAAAATGCAAAAAACATTTAACAAGGATCTAAAAGAACTAAAGATGAAACAAGAGGTGATGAACAACACAATAAATGAAACTAAAAATACTCTAGAAGGGATCAATAGCAGAATAACTGAGGCAGAAGAACGGATAAGTGACCTGGAAGATAAAATATTGGAAATAACTACTGAAGAGCAGAATAAAGAAAAAAGAATGAAAAGAACTGAGGACAGTCTCAGAGACCTCTGGAACAACATTAAACCCACCAAATTTCGAATTGTAGGGGTCCCAGAAGAAGAAGAGAAAAAGAAAGGGACTGAGAAAATATTTGAAGAGATTATAGTTGAAAACTTCCCTAATATAGAAAGGAAATAGTTAATGAAGACCAGTAAGCACAGAGATTCCCATACAGGAAAAATCCAAGGAGAAATACGCCAAGACACATATTAATCAAACTATCAAAAATAAAATACAAAGAAAACATATTAAAAGCAGCAAGGGAAAAACAACAAATAACACACAAGGGAATCCCCATAAGGTTAACAGCTGATCTTTCAGCAGAAACTCTGCAAGCCAGAAGGGAGTGGCAGGACATATTTAAAGTGATGAAGGAGAAAAACCTACAACCAAGATTACTCTACCCAGCAAGGATCTCATTCAGATTTGATGAAGAAATTAAAAACTTTACATACAAGGAAAAGCTGAGAGAGTTCAGCACCCCCAAACCAGCTTTACAACAAATGCTACAGGAACTTCTCTAGGCAAGAAACACAAGAGAAGGAAAAGAACTACAATAACAAACCCAAAACAATTAAGAAAATGGTAATAGGAACATACATATTGACAACTACCTTAAATGAAAATCGATTAAATGCTCCCACCAAAAGACACACATTGGCAGAATGGATACAAAAACAAGACCCATATATATGCTGTCTAGAAGAGACCAACTTCAAACCTAGGGACACATACAAACTGAAAGTGAAGAGTGGAAAAAGATATTCCATGCAAATGGAAATCAGAAGAAAGATGGAGTAGCAATTCGCATATCAGACAAAATAGACTTTAAAAGAAAGACTATTACAAGAGACA
>NW_021703777.1:43085644-43180935 GCF_005190385.1 Monodon monoceros
ATCAAGAAAAAAAGGGAGAAGACTCAAATCAATAGAATTAGAAATGAAAAAGGAGAAGTAACAACTGACACTGCAGAAATACAAAGGATCATGAGAGATTACTACAAGCAACTCTATGCCAATAAAATGGACAACCTGGAAGAAATGGAAAAATTCTTAGAAATGCACAACCTTCCAAGACAGAACCAGGAAGAAATAGAAAATATGAACAGCCCAATCACAAGCACTGAAAATGAAACTGTGATTAAAAATCTTCCAACAAACAAAAGCCCAGGACCAGATGGCTTCACAGGTGAATTCTATCAAACATTTAGAGAAGAGCTAACACCTATCCTTCTCAAACTCTTCCAAAATATACCAGAGGGAGGGACACTCCCAAACTCATTCTACGAGGCCACCATGACCCTGATACCAAAACCAGACAAAGATGTCACAAAGAAAGAAGACTATAGGCCAATATCACTGATAAACACAGATGCAAAAATCCTCAACAAAATACTAGCAAACAGAATCCAACAGCACATTAAAAGGATCATGCACCATGATCAAGTGGGGTTTATCCCAGGAATGTAAGGATTCTTCAATATACGCAAATCAATCAATGTGATACACCATATTAACAAATTGAAGGAGAGGAACCATATGATCATCTCAATAGATGCAGAGGAAGCTTTCGACAAAATTCAACACCATTTATGATAAAAACCCTCCAGAAAGTTGGCATAGAGAGAACATTCCTCAACATAATAAAGACCATATATGACAAACCCACAGCCAACATTGTCCTCAATGGTGAAAAACTGAAATCATTTCCACGAAGATCAGGAATAAGACACAGTTGCCCACTCTCACCACTATTATTCAACATAGTTTTGGAAGTTTTAGCCATGGCAATCAGAGAAGAAAAATAAACAAAAGGAATCCAAATCGTATAAGAAGAAGTAAAGCTGTCACTCTTTGCAGATGATATGATATTATACATAGAGAATAGTAAAGATGCTATCAGAATATTATTAGAGCTAATCAATGAATTTGGAAAAGTGGCAGAATATAACATTAATGCACAGAAATCTCTTGCATTCCTACACATTAATGATGAAAAATCTGAAACTGAAATTAAGAAACACTCCCATTTACCATTGCAACAAAAAGAATAAAATATCTAGGAATAAACCTACCTAAGGAGACAAAAGATCTGTATGCAGAAAGTTATAAGACACTGATGAAAGAAATTAAACATGATACAAATAGATGGAGAAATATACCATGTTCTTGGATTGGAAGAATCAGCATAGTGAAAATGACTTTACTACGCAAAGCAATCTACAGATTCAGTGCATTCCCTTTCAAACTACCACTGGCATTTTTCACAGAACTAGAACCAAAAAATTCACAATTCGTATGGAAACACAAAAGACCCCGAATAGCCAAAGCAATCTTGAGAAAGAAAAACAGAGCTGGAGGAATCAGGATCCCAGACTTCAGACTATACTACAAAGCTAAAGTAATCAAGACAGTATGGTACTGGCACAAAAACAGAAAGATAGATCAATGGAACAGGATAGAAAGCCCACAGATAAACCTATGCACATATGGTCACCTTATCTTTGATAATGGAGGCAAAAATATATAGTGGAGAAAAGACAGCCTCTTCAATAAGTGGTGCTGGGAAAACTGGACAGGTACATGTAATAGAATGAAATTAGAACCCTCCCTAACACCATACACAAAAATAAACTCCAAATGGATTAAAGACCTAAATGTAAGGCCAGATACTATCAAACTCTTAGTGGAAAACATAGGCAGAACACTCTATGACATAAATCACAGCAAGATCCTTTTTGACCCACCTCCTAGAGAAATGGAAATAAAAACAAAAATAAACAAATGGGACCTAATGAAACTTAAAAGCTTTTGCACATCAAAGGGAACCATAAACAAGACGAGAAGACAACCCTCAGAATGGGAGAAAATGTTTGTAAATGAAGCACCTGACAAAGGATTAATCTCCAAAATGTACAAGCAGCTCAATATCATAAAAACAACCAACCCAATCCAAAAATGGGCTGAAGACCTAATATACATTTCTCCAAAGAAGATATACAGACTGCCAACAAACACATGAAAGAATGGTCAACATCATTAATCATTAGAGAAATGCAAATCAAAACTACAGTGAGATATCATCTCCCACCACTCAGAATGGTCATCATTAAAAAATCTACAAACAATAATTGCTGGAGAGGGTGTGGAGAAAAGGGAACCCTCGTGCACTGTCGGTGGGAATGTAAATTGATACAGCCACTATGGAGAACAGTAAGGAGGTTCCTTAAACTAATAATAGAACTACCATATGACCTAGCAATCCCACTACTGGGCATATACCCTGAGAAAACCATAATTCAAAAAGAGTCATGTACCAAAATGTTCATTGCAGCTCTATTTACAATAGCCAGGAGATGGAAACAACCTAAGTGTCCATCATCGGATGAATGGATAAAGAAGATGTGACACATATATACAATGGAATATTACTCAGCCATAAAAAGAAATGAAATTGAGCTATTTGTAATGAGGTGGATGGACCTAGAGTCTGTCATACAGAGTGAAGTACGTCAGAAAGAGAAAGACAAATACCGTATGCTAACACATATATATGGAATCTAAAAAAAAAAAAAAATGTTCATGAAGAACCTAGGGGCAAGATGGGAATAAAGACACAGACCTCCTAGAAAATGGCCTTGAGGATACGGGGAGGGGGAAGGGTAAGCTGGAACAAAGCGAGAGAGTGACATGGACATATATACACTGCGTAATGTAAAATAGATAACTAGTGGGAAGCAGCCGCATAGCACAGGGAGATCAGCTCAGTGCTTTGTGACCACCTAGAGGGGTGGGATAGGGAGGGTGGGAGGGAGAGAGATGCAAGAGGGAAGAGATATGGGGACATATGTATATATATAACTGATTCACTTTGTTATATAGCAGAAACGAACACACCATTTTAAAGTAATTATACTCCAATAAAGATGTTTTAAAAAAAAGCAGTACTTTTAACTGTACTTTTAACTTTTAGCAATTTTGATATAAAAAGTGAACAAAACATTGGAAATGAAAGCTTATTGTTAGAGCTAAGTTAGCCAATGTAGCTACTTCCACTTAACAGCTAAAATGAAAACCAGGGTTTAGTGGCTTTATTGAATCCCGAGTTTGGAAGGAAATGTATTCAGAGTCCTTCTCCCTTTGATTCATGTTAAGAATCCACCTAAGTCACACCAGGGATGTACATCTATTTAAAGTCTTCCGGAAGCATTAGCCAGTATTCCTCAGCACCCACTGTAGGGCCTTTCAAACTATTTTCATAAATCCACAGAGTTTTGTTGCAATGTCCATAGATCTACATTAGATGCAAAAAGTAGGCTTTTCACAGGCTGAGTTAACAGTTGCAAGAAAAGTAGATAAAAAGTGTATATTCATGTTTCATACAAAATACATCTGGTCACACGTTCTGGTGAAAAGTCCAAAATCAACTTTCACTCTTCACTCATTACCTGTGGGACTCAAAGGAAGTCACAATCTCTGGGAATATTATTCTCCTCATCTGCAAGATGGTGATAGTCATATACCCAACTAATGGATCAGTATGAGGATAAAATGAGGTAATATATGAAAAGAATTTAGCACACGGCCTGGCATGAGGTCATATCTCAATATAAATTGGTAATAATTATTTTATTTATAATTTATGATTATCTTATGACTAACTTCTAAAATTTGTATTTGATAGATTTCTCAGAAGTTATTTCTCTGTATATTTCAAGTCAACTTTTATTTGTTCCATATTACATAGGGATTATGAGAATTGAAAAATGAAAACTTTCATGATCTTGAGGCTGTTTTGGAGAAAATAAATTACATTTATGTTTGTTGATACTGTGATATATCAGCACTGATAGAAAAAATGGCCTTAATTTCCCAGTGGCTTGACTAAAGTCCGGACTGGTTTCTTCCTGACTACGGGTCCCTGGCCTCTTTTCTTAGAGCATTTATTTACAACTTGTCATTGTAAATTCTTTTCCTTGGCCTTTTAGGTGCAGATCTTCTCCCAGTCTCTTGCCAGTTTTCCAATCCAAGAATGTCTCAAGAACTTGTGGCCATCCCTTTGAAATGCAATCATAAAGAAAGATAGGGCTCCTATCTGTCAGTCTCTGGGAGAGCAGGGACTCATAAGCACTAATTAGCAAACATGGATGGCCTAATCACTTTGACTAACCTCCCCCTAATAGCCTCCTGGACTTTTCCATTAGCTTACCCCATGCTTACAAACATTTTTGCCTTTTGTTTCAAAGGAGTTGAGTTCAATCTCTCTCTTTTTGAGATATTTTCGACCCCTATTGCAATTGTCTTCAATAAAGTCTTCCTTGCCTGTTTAACTCCATGCAGTGCCATTTTTCTTTAAAAGTGCCCTGAAGAACATCTTTCAAACTATATTTTGCAGAAGGGTGATAAAATCAGATTTTAAGGCTCTAAGTAAAATTGGTTTGACTTTATTATTGTAAAATATATGTCATAAAATTAGAACAAAATATTTCACCCTTGAAAGATATTTCCATTATATAAAATTTAAAAAATCAGGATAGCACAACCAAAACATGTAGTTGCGAGCAAGGTGTCCTAAGAAAATTTGGCCTTATGGGAATTTATCCCACATTCTTTGCATAAATTTTCACTCAGGAATCTGATTTTCTGCAAAGCTACAACAAAGGATACCTGCTAAACTTTAGTCATTTTACTAATAAGGATTTTATTTACCAAAATATATCTTCAATATAGGTAAATATCTTATCTAAAAATCATTTTCTCTCCTTTACTTCTCATTAGCAAAAAACTCAGTACTTTCATTTTGTGCCTACACTATTTTGCTTTTGTTTTATCTTCCCTTTAAATTGTAGCACTATAAGCAAAATCCTTTAAATATACCAATACCACATGGATAACACAGACACTTCTAGCATTTTACCCCAAATACATTTATTCCCAATTTTCTTAGTGGAGATTATATATAATCTCCAAAATTTGTGGTACAATAAAAAAATCCTCATATTTAGTTCTCATATGCAAAACTTCCTGGCCTTCTCTGGGCCTTTGAGATGAAATTAACAATTGAGTCATATTTGCTGTAGTGCCAACAAAAGCCCAAGTTAGAAATTGCTATCAATAGAAGAATTCCACTACATTCCAAATAGTTGGCAATCATTGTTTTCCCATGTAGAAGTGAACGTTTCCCTTTGCTTACTATAAATCAAGGATCCAAGTTTATTTTAGACATTAGTGGGTATTCACGGTCCTTCTTCATGCTTCTCAACTTCATTGTTTCAATTTTTAGCCAGAGGAAGCCCCTACTGCTTTCTTCCACTGTCAAGAATTGAGAGATTGATCAAGTCTCAATTCTCCTCTAGCAAACATCTTCAGAATGCATATGTTTCCTCTTTCTCCTACGTTTTATGAGACTATTAGGGAGCAAGGGAGGGTTATCTGTTCTGCTTCCATTAACTTTTGAATCCCCAGAGTTCTCCATCATGGAGACCTGATAAACTGTACCTATCTCTGATACAGATCCAGTCACATTCCTGCTGTAAAGCCACAAACAAATGGACCTACACATCACACACACACACACACACACACGCACACACACACACAAACCCCTCAAGCCATCCTTTCTTTCTCTATTGTGAAACTGATCACTGCTCTGCTAATGGAAGAGAAAGAAGAGGGAAGCTATAAACAGACATTAGGAAAGTAACCAGCCAGGTTGGGTGAAGCTATACTTTTTGTTTCTTTGTTTGTTTGTTTTTAATTAAAAGAAAGGGACCAAGGTATTAATTATGCAAAGACCAAAGGGATCTCAGTATACCCTAAATCTATAAATATTTAAGCAGATTTCCTCCTCCCTGACTCATCAACAACTTATGCCAGTGTCTCCTCCAGCTCATACGAGCGGATTCCCTCCTGGGTCTTCAAAGCACCCGAAGTCTCTGTGTGGTGATTAGTAGACTCCGTGCAGTCCCAGGCCTGACTCCAGTCACTTTCTCCTTGAAAACTGCTGAACCTTGATGCGGTAGCACAGCACAGAGAAGGCCTTGTCACTGGGGCTTGGTCCTCATTACAGCCCAGAGACTTCAGGAGATTGTTTGTGTGGCAGGAACCTTTTCCTTGCAGGTGGCTAATTAGTGTTTCCCCAGGGCTTCTGCTCTGTGAATACTTAAGGGTAATCATCCCCAGCTAACTGCATGGGGAGTGTATCTAAGCAATTTTACCAAGTCAACTGACAACAGCTTGAAGTAATATTAGCCCTGTTACATGAAGACAAGTGCTCTCCACCCTACGAAGACAGAGACTGGCACCACTCAATAAATCACTGCAGCATCCTTGAAAGCTTAGCATCAGTTCTAAGCCATTAATTTCAGCAAGGTCTTTTGACAGGATACTTTGAGAGCATGAGAGCATGCATTGAAAGCATGCTCTTTCTTGAGCTAAATTATAAAGAGTAAATTCTCCTAGTTACCAAGCTGGCAACCCATTTAAGTACTAGGGTAGTCAAATAAATCTTTTGACATTTTTTCATCAAAGAGTTTTATAACTCAGGATATGGAGAATAATTTTCTTTTAAATAAAAATATAGAATAAATATCTATCTATGTAGCTACTACCTTCATAGAATTATTAAAGTTTCAGAAACTGGTATCTGAACACTTGGATAAGACTAGATATACACGAAAGTTCCCTCTGTTGGCCAAACACCAGATAATGTTACTAAAATTGCCACTTGATGACAAAATAAGTTCATCCAGAAAACTGAAAGAGAAATGTAGGAGAATAAACTTATAGAAATTAGATTAAGAATGTGGTTAAGAATGAGAGTGGCATTACAAGGGCAATGACCAATCAGAAATTTGCATTTGAGTGGTACATTTTGTTCCACAAACAATGAATGTCTTCTGTCAACAGGTGCTCTTTCTTTTTTTTTTTTTTTTTTGTGGTACGCGGGTCTCTCACTGTTGTGGCCTCTCCCGTTGCGTAGCACAGGCTCCGGACGCGCAGGCTCAGCGGCCATGGCTCACGGGCCTAGCCGATGCGCGGCATGTGGGATCTTCCCGGACCGGGGCACGAACCCGTGTCCCCTGCATCGGCAGGCAGACTCTCAACCACTGCGCCACCAGGGAAGCCCCAACAGGTACTCTTATAGGTACTGGGATATAAAACTTTTCAGGTGTTATTGTAGTAGAGATGTCATTCCAGGAGATCCCACAACAAACTTCTTTATAAAGAGCCAGTTTCTCATTTTACAAAACTTTTGAAGAGAGTGACCACTCTCCATACCATGAAGTGGTTGACAATTTTGGTGGAGAATGAGAGAGTTGTAAAGAAATCAGAAAAGAACTACCGTAGGATCCAGCAATCCCACTCCTGGGCATATATTCAGAGAAAACCATAATTTGAAAAGACACATGCACCCCAATGTTTGTTGCAACTATTTACAATAGCTGAGACACGGAAGCAACTTAATGTCCATCAATAGAGGAATGGATAAAGAAGATGTGGTATATACATACAATGGAATATTACTCAGCCATAAAAAAGAATGAAATAATGCCATTTGCAGCAACAGGGATGGACTTAGAGATTATCATACTAAGTAAAATAAGTCACACAGAGAAAGACAAATATAATATGATATCACTCATAGGTGGAATCTAATAAAAAATGATACAAATGAACTTATTTACAAAAAGAAACAAGACTCACAGATCTCGAAATCAAACTTATGGTTACCAAAGGGGAAATGTGGGACAGTGATTAATTAGGAGACTGGGATTGGCATATGCACACTATTGTGTATAAAATAGATAACTAATAAGGATCTACAGTATAGCACAGGGAACTCTACTCAATATTCTGTAATGACCTGTGTGGGAGGAGAGTCTGGGAGGAATGGAGATATATATATATATATATATATATATATATGATTCACTTTGCTGTATACCTGAAACTAACACATCATTGTAAGTCAACTATTCTCCAATAAACATTTTTTAACATAAAATAAAATAAATCAGAGAAACAAAATCCAAATCAATCAATCTATCCATTTTAAGCAAGGGTGAGAGATGATACCTCTAGAGATTTAAAAAGCACCAAGTACATATCAAAATAATTCATATATGTTTTCATTTCAGGAAAGGTATGATGGACCTGTAGCTATTTTTTTAAATGATTGAGGATAATCTAATTAATGGAGAAAAGGATTTAAAACATAAAACTTTTCTTTGAAATAATAGGTTCTGAAATTAAACAAAAATGCTATCAGTTTCAAAGTCCAAACAAAAATAACAGATGTTAGCATTCTAAGGAGTCTAAGAGCATAAGAAACCTTGACTTTAGTCCCATACTTTATAGTACAAATGCAATGAAGCAGGGCTGGAACAAAGGTGAGGTGAGTGATTAGCCAAATCTAAGCAATATATAATAACTTAGGGGTTAAAGGAGTATGACTTTGAAAGCAATGTAGTATGAACACAGTACTGAGATGATTAAGTAGCTTTGATGAACTTAAGATACTCATAAGTAAGATAAAATTAAGTTTATAGGACTGTATTAAGTCATTTTAAAACTAAAATTCTTGGATACATACTTACCCAAAAATCATTTTTCCCAATTAAATGGTGGTTCCAAAATGCATTGTATATAAATTAAATTAGTAGAATAAATTTTAAATATAAGAACAGTCTTGTTATTCTGATAAAATGGATTTAAAATTACTCTTTAATCTGTTATCTATTTTTCAGAATTTTTCTTTTCAGAAGGAAAAACAGTTTTGAAGTTGTCATTTGTTCTTCCAGACGCCAAGCAAGAAAGTTGTTTTTCAGATTTCCAAGCAAGACATTTTTGAACACAAAGGACAAGCATATTAACTTTACTTAAATATTTTTTCAAAGATTTCCTATAACAGTTTCTTTACTATAAAGAAATTTTAAACTGAGATAAATTAAAATTTGGAAATCAGTACCCATATACCCCTTGATTCCCTGGCCATCTGAGTGTTTGAGGAGCTTTCAATACAACTGCTCAACTCTGGGATCTCCTCCATCTCCACCAATAATGCATAATGGGTACAATGTCTTTTAGACAAGTGAAGGCTCCTGCAGTCAATGCTTTTGCTCTACCTGCGTATGTTGTAAACCTGAGCATTTTTCCAGAAATACTTGACTAGTGACTTATATAACAATGGTTTCAGTCAGACTTCTTTCATTACAAATCTTTATCACTACTAAATTCAAAAGATGTAAATGACTAAGTATATATAATTCTCACTCATTTTCCTTCTTAATATTTGCTTTAATTCCATTAAATTTTCCACTGATTTGGTGATGTCATTGTAAGCTAAGTCCTTCATTTTAGGCAGATGAATCTATGCACATATATTTCCTGAAGATGCATCTTATAATGTATAAGGTGGACTGACATATGTGATAACAAATCAATAAAACTAAAAAATATCAATTTAATTGACAGTTTTACGTGACAGCTATTATTTTATTGCAGGATCAGTTACTTGTTTCATTACATATTACCAAATAAGCTGAGGACACACTGATCTCATTAAAAACTTATGTCTTAAAAGATTTCCTTCTTTATTATTCCAAATATTTAATTTAGAAATTGAATACTTTTCAGGAATAAACTATGAATTCATAAGTAGAAATATTTATTATCCTTTCTTTTTGCTCTGATTTCCAGAAACTCCAGAAATTTGCTTTTAATCACAGATGAAAGACTTGGCTTTTAATAGAAATTGTTGTCTTACAAGAAATAAAGTATTTTCAACTGTGAATTTCACATAAATTTAATTTTTCACTTTATTTTGAGAGAACAGATGATAATTTAGTAGCAGATTTTTGCCCAAAAAGCAATAATTTTAAGTATATTTCACCTCTTTCAAGCTTTTAAAATTTTCCAGAATTTTTATTCCAATTATAAATTCCTTATGCTTTTATTTATTTTTCTCCACAATTAAATTTTTGTCTGAAGCAAGATGTCTTATCCTTTAGAAGGCCATACGCTTCTATTTTCCTGGGGCAGTCCCAGATTATATATATTGTCCAGGCATCCATCTAGGTTAGTATTTTTTCCTGAATTTTACATTTTTGTCTTTTTTTTTTTTTTTCCAGTACGCGGGCCTCTCACTTGTTGTGGCCTCTTCCGTTGCGGAGCACAGGCTCCGGACGCGCAGGCTCAGCGGCCATGGCTCATGGGGCCCAGCCGCTCCGCGGCATGTGGGATCTTCCCAGACTGGGGCACAAACCCGTGTCCCCTGCATCGGCAGGCGGGACTCTCAACCACTGCGCCACAAGGGAAGCCTCTGAGTTTTATATTTTTAAAGCTAAGTATTGTTATCAATAGATGCATAAAATGAAGCAAGATGGCTTATACCTCTACCTAATTCTAGCTCTTGCTATGACAGTTTGTGAGAGGCATGTGCAGCAACATTGTGGTTAAATCTAAAAGGTGATCAGCAGTAACTAGAATCTCCAATATTTTCTACATGCAATAGAGCAAACAGTTCCCTTTCAAGGACAACATATTGAGCACTCACAGAAAAGGAGTTTACGTTGAAACTCTAAAAGCCGGGGACAGCTAATGCCTTCTGGTCTTGGATGGTAGTGGGGAAAGTATTTGACATGGCTGTACCAGATGTTCACTTAGAGTTCTATCCAGTTGTTTTGTGGCCCACATCACAGCCTGGAAGATGCATGAAGTTATCAGGTCAACAGTAGGTGAAGTAAGAGGAAAGGTACGGGTTAGCTGTGCATGCAACTAGCCTGTAACTATAAGGTTTGTAGGAAATAAAGGCTGAGTAAGCCTGTTGTTGAGAGTACAGAGTTATGCTGTCCAGTAGGTATTCATTAGATATGATTAAACTTAAATTAATTAAAATTAAATTAAATTAAGAATTCAGTTTCTCAACCACACTAGCCCCATCCCACGTGCCACATTTGGCTAGCAATCTACAGTATTGGACAGTGTGGATATAGAACATTTCCATCACTGCCCAAATTTCTATTAAACAACATGGATATAGTGTGTACTCTTTTGCTACAGTAGTTTTATAACTATTGTATGTTTAAGTCTACAAATATTCTTTTTATTTTTTTGGTAAGCATTTGTATTCCATATTAAACTCTTCAGCAGTAATGGACTCAATAAAACCAGAATTCATTGTAATGAAAAATCAAGAACTACATTTCTAAGTAAGGTCGATAAGGAACATGTAGTTTTCACAAAAAAATGTTGACATTTGTCATTCACCTTGGGAGCCATGGCAATATCACTGACCTCTGAAAACCATAAGAAACAAATCTTGGGAAAAGTATTGTTAGTAGTTATTTTTAAAATAATGTATCTGAAGACTAATATATGTAGCTGCAAAAGTTGCATTTCATGTAACTTTATTCAGCATGATTTTTCATTTAGGTTAAACAGTTGTGTGTCTAAACTAATGTAGCTCATTTTCAATTTTAAGTTTTCTTTTATATGTACTAAAAGTGAAGAGTGGTTGCCATTAATACATTAGTTCCAATTTCAGAAGAACTTCACAAACAGGTAAATAATGCCAGGGCCTGATTAGTCAGTCATTTGATGCATGTATCAGCATTATTTATTTTTACTGCTAAGTAGTGATCTGTATACCACAATTTGTTTATCCATTTGACTATTGATGAACAACTGTGTTGTTTCCCAATTTTGGACTTTATGAATAAGAATATTCTTATCTAAATCTTTTGTAGACATATATTTTTATATTTCTTAAATAAGTACCTAAGAGTGGAGTTGTGATGCTATAGGGCAAATGTGTTGTACAATTTGACACTCTCACTGTCAATGTACGAAAATCCCAGGCCGCCCATATCTGTAACAACATTTATTGGTATTCTAGAGGATGTGAAGTGGTATCTCATTGTGAATTTGCATTTATTTTATGAATAATGATGTTAAGCACTTTTTCATGCATTTATTGGCGATTTGTATATCTTCTCTGTCAAGTCTTTTGCTCTTTTTTAATTGGATTATTTGAATTTTTATTGCTGACTTAGAGAAGTTCTTTATATATTCTGAATATGAGACATTTTATAATCATTTTCTAACTGGTATATTTGAATAAACAGAAAATTTTAATTGTGATAAACCTCAATTTAACATTATTTTATTTCATGGTTTGTGCTTTTTGTGTCTTCTCCAAGAAATTTTTGCCAATGCTGGGGTTATAAATATATTACATTATGTTTTCTTCTAGAAGCTTTATGATCCTGGATTTTACACTTAAGTCTATGATCCATTTCAAATGATTTTTTTGGTGTGTAAGTAGTGACATAGGAGTTTTTCATATAGATGTTTAATTGTTCCAGCAGCATTTGTTAAAAAGATCTTTCTTTCTTGATTGAAATTCCCTTTGCATTTTTTTCAAAATCGATTAATCCTATATATGTGCATCTATTTTGAAACCTTCTATTTTGTTCCATTTACTTATTTATCTGTCTGTATTCCAAAACCACACTGTATTCTTCTAGCTTTATATTAATTCTTGAAATCAGGTGGTGGAAGTCTAAAATTTTTTAAACTGGGCATTCTGCATCCTTTCCATCTCCATATAAATTTTAGAAATAACTGTCTATTTCTTCAAAATAATCTACAGGAATCTATATATAAATTTAGGGAAAATAATGATATTGAACCATCTAATCTATGAATAGGATACATCTCTCCATTTATTTGGAAACCAACAGTGGCTGCTGTACAATTTACATTGCTATATATGTACTGCCTTCAGCCTTTTCTCTGGGAGATATAAACCCTTGAGGGCAGTAACCCGTTACTACAGTACAATGAATAGTTCACAGTTAGCATTTAAATAGCACAAACTCCTGGGTTAAACTCCAAACTTTGCCACTGGTTAGTTGTATCTATTTTGGCAAATTACTTAAACATTCTGTGTTCTGGTTTTCATATCTGTAAAATGGGTATAATGAAAGCCTCATAAATGTGTTTTGAGGATTAAATGAGTAATCCACATGAAGCTCTTAGAATACTGTCTGACATAGAACAAGCCCACAGCAAACGATAGCTGTTATTCTTGCTAGTATTTTTATTATAAGACTAATAATTACAAAATAATTAATCCTTCTTTCATTTTATAGGTGTGGCAACATTTTAACCATCTTAGAGATATTTATCTCAGAATCTTAAAAACCGTCAAAAGAGGTATTCCTTAACACTGAAGTGATAACAGCTTTAGAACTGTTTTCATTATGTCTTATTTTCTTAAAAGTGACAAAGCAACTGTTTTCAAAAGCTCTCTCAGTACCTCATATTGAAAAAGATGAAGATTATCATTTAATATCACAACTCACACTTTCCTGCTTTTCAGTCATTGCTAAAATAAAATCCTTCTTTTGATGTATTAAATTCAGTGAATCCAGGCTAGGACCTTGCATCAGATCCAGCTGAATAAGAAATATTTCCTCTTTTAAGCCACATGGCCTCAACGAGGCCCATTCAGCTTGAGATAAAATAACATCTATGCTAATAAAGAGTAATAGATGCAAAAACATTGGGAAGAAATGACGAACATCTGAAAAGTTGCCAAAACCAAAAATCCTGCCTCGAGTAAAGAGAAACCAGTGAATTTGTAAACACAGAAGTTGTCAACATTACTCCATACTGCTTTGTAAATTGTAAAACGCCTGTGAGGAAGTTGAGCCAAAATCAAGCATTTCGAAGTAACAGTTTACATTGTGTCTCTCCATGCATTGCCTGTATTTACTCTATCATGCAAGTAAGTATCCCAGAAATACCAGTGGGTTAGATTCTCCCAGCTGTACATCTCCCTATGCGAAATAGCTTATATTTTTTTCTTGTCAGGGTACTTCAAGGAGAGCATTATGAAAAATGACCATCCAAGTGAGTTGAATGACAGCACATCTATTAATAGATGCATGATGGAACTGAAGAATTTTCCAAAAGGTTCATCACGTTTTCAGAAAAAAAGGAAGTAAGTTAGAATATTGCTTAAAAAAAAAGAGCTCTAAACACTTACTTGTTTTGTAGACGTGTTACAATTCCTTTTATCAGATTTGTTTAATGTAGGCAATTCCACATATGTCTAATGTACATTTCCCTATGGGTTTTAATCTCTTAATGTCTAATCTTTAACGTGCTTAGTGAAAAGAAGACTCACATAGGATGTCTGAAGTCTTAACCTCAGTGCTAGTCTGCACTGAACTTGAACAAGTCACCAGAACTTCTCTGAGCTTCTGTTAATTTATTTTTGCGATAATAATAATGCTTCCCTTAGCATCTTCACAGAGTAATCATGAGTTTTGGCTAAGAAGTCCAAGTATGTGAAAAGTAAGAAATGCAGATGCAGAAAGCATTCCATTCCTTGCACCTGGAAGCATGAGCCACACTTAGACAAAGTAGCCACTCAATAAGTATTTGCCGATAAATAATTTACTACTAAGATTTGAGAAAATATGAAGTGAAATTACTTCTATGTTGTGCTGTTTGATGGTATTTTGGAAAAGTCAACAAACCAGGAAAAATTATTTAAATAATGCAGGCTTGAAAGTGAGCTCTCAACCAAAAAAGGAGTCTTCTGTCTTTGGATCAAGTTTTCTGCATAGATTTAATTTGTAATAATTTGACAAGCCAGTTACTTTTTCAATAACTGTAAGATCAATATAACTGAAACTCAGACAACAAGAAATTTGGTCCAATAAAACAAGGCCAGCAATAATCTCTCCCAGTAGATTATAGAATCAGTTAACAAACAAGAGTATCAACAAAGAAGCAAGGCTGGGATCAGTCATACTAATGTTGAGCAGATGAAAATAACAAGGAAGGAGAACTAGGAGGCTAGTTCAGAGACAGAGGGGCAAAAGGCAATTGGTTGAATGCCTTTAGCAAAAATTCTAAAACACAGTAAAAACTAGGTAGAATATTTCCCAAGCAGGGTAGGAAGCTGATGGTGACTTAATTATAGGTTCTGCTAGCTGTGATCACCCAAGCAAACAGCAGCAGTTAACTGAAAATGAAAAGTTGTAACCAGATGTTCTGACCAGGAAATTCAATTCCTGTAAGATCTGGGGACAACATGGGAGCCAAGAATGAAGAAATGAGGGTATGCAGCAAGTAAGCCTCGAAATGAGGCCCAAGACAATAACCCACCCTAGGAAAATGGGAACAAAATTCACTATTGAACTGACTCAAGGCTGGCCAATGCATCACTGCCAAGACCACCTCACTATATACCCTTTCATTGTACGGCCTTGAACCGAGGAGAAGCAAGGACTACAGAGGAGAGTTAGTCAGCCCACATACTAAGAATAGTAGGCCACAGGCCATTACACAGTCTTTTCCAAATGATTTCTAAAAAAGAGAACTTGTACAAAAGCCTGGCTACTATCATGATAGAATGATGAGGCCAGAACAGGAAAATAATCATGAGTTTTCTCTCAAATATAGGAGGAAAAATCAAGAATAAATATCTTCTAATAGGTAAATTTAAAAATTACTCATTCTAAACTTCATTCTGAAGAATAAAAACAAATTTACTAGAATCTAGTAATGACATCTATATGTTCAAATACCCCAAAGCATAATTAATCAATAACATGTTAACTGACTACTTATATTGCAGAAATGTAGTTTGAATTCATTTATCCAGTAAATATTAAGTAAATACCTTTGGAGAGTCACTTTAATTAGATGACTAATTACATGGGCTCTGGAATCAGATTGCCCAGATTCTAATATAAGCTCCACTTACCAACTATGTGACCCTGAACAAGTTCTATAACCTTTTTGTGTCTCGGTTTCTTCACCTGTAAAATGGGGATAATAATAGTACTTGCCTCAATAATAGTACTTACCTCAAAATTATAACAATATTATATATTTTACAATATATATATATATAAATATATGTTGTTATTATACAATATTGTTATTATATGTATAATATATATAAGATATTTAGAATAGTGCCTGGCATATAGTAAGCATTTTATATGTTGATTAGCATTGTTGTTATGTGTCTATCATATACTCAAGAAATATTTATTGAGTCTCCAAAAGGCTAGATGTCACAGGCAGGATTTTTAAGGACATATGCTGAGGCAGTGTTTGGTGTGTCAGATATTTACTAGGACTCAACACAGTTGGAAAGAAGGAGGAAACAGAAATGGGAAGAAGGAGAAGCTGAACTTCAGTGCAGGTCCAACAAAGCCTTGGCCAACATAACAGGAAGCTCTAAAATGTACACAGCCCATGAAAATTGTTTCACCATGAGCTGAAATGGTCAGACCTTAATGCCTCAACTGTGACCAGTTAACAGATAAGGAAACAAGTCCTTAATTAAAGGAAGATCTTGGTAGTGCATCTCCATGCCCACTACACTATGTCATGAAGAAATCAAAATGGAACATTTGACCTCAAATGGCTCATAGCTTATGGAACATACAGTATGAAACTTTAATAGAAATATGTATAAAAATACATAATACATATAAGGGCAACCTTGTTAATTTTCTTTGCCTCTGTATAATGAGACATAAAAATTATATCACTTTCATATATACTATTAATAGATACTATACAAAAGAATTCCAAATATTAATCTTCCATCTTTTATCAGATAAAAGATAAATGTTTATTACCCCTCTGATGTAAAAAAAATACTATGGGGGGTTATGCAAGATAAGAAGCTGTACGTGCAATTGTTCCTTCAGACAGGGAGATGAAGATCTACTAAGAAAAATAAAGCATCCAAATATCTGCAATACAAGGTGGATTATAAGTGCCGTCTAAATGGTACAATGGCTGATTACTGATTGAGTAGGATGGTGTTTCCCAAACCAGACTTGCCGGAGCATAAAATTGTCCTGGAGCCTTTGTTAAATTCTTGGGCGCTAACCCAAACCACTGATTGGGAATCACTGAAGGAGAAACAGGAACCTACATTTTAGCCAGCTTCTAGCACCCTAATGATTCTTATGATCAGTCAAGTTTGGGAAACATTGGCGCCATAGAAACATCACATTAAAACATGAAACACCTGGATAGAGTCTTGGTCTATCCCTGGTGACTTGGTGACTTGGGGCATAGGCCAGTCTCTAAGATTATGGGAGCAAAGGCAAAAGAACAAATGGAGGCCTCATACCATACATCTAAATATTTAAAATTATAAATCAAATTAATGAAATGTTAAATAAAATATATGATCTACCCTATTCCACCTTGACAATAAATATTAAAACAACCTAGAAGGTTCAAATTTAGAATTCTCAGATTCCTCAGATTTTCCTCTAAAGCATGGAGGCATGGGGAAAATTGATCTCTTGACCCCAGCCCACAGCCCCTTGGTTTCCATCCCTAGCTCCTGTCCAAAATGTGAAGGCCTTCAGGTCATACGTGTGGATTCCTGGTCCATGTCCAAGATCAGTTCACCTTCCTTGAAAATAGCTCTCCTTTGGCCACAGCTGGCTTAGAGTTGCAAATAACAGCTGTCCTGTCTGCCCTGAGGAGGAGAGAGCCAGGAAAGAAGACCCAAGCAGGCCTTGAGAAGGGGCTCAGGGCTATACAGGTGAAGAATTCAAGAGTCCCTGGAACAGAAAGACAGGGGGCACAGGCTTCTCTTGACCCATTAGAGTCCTCACCCTTTGGGAGGAACATAGCCAGATGAAGGCCAGACTGGAGTCTTAAGAGTGTAGGGGCCATGGAAGGTGAATCTTTTGTTCATGTCCAAGGAGGTGCTGTTGTGGCCAACAGGACTATCAGTTTGACCTTCAAGTTCTTCACCATAAAGTGGATCTTATAATGCCTCTTCACAAGATACCTTGTGAGTCTAAAATAGGGTGGTGTTTTTAATAGCACCATCAAAATTTATAGTATTTATAATATTCAAATGTTAGTTACTGCTGTTACAGTCTAGATATAGGAGAAAAAGGAAACATTTTCAGTTAGAGATCAGTAAAGTCCCTCTATAGGAGTTGGCATGTAATTCAGATTTCAAAAATTGAAAAGATACTGTACCTAAAATGTGAACTGTGCCTGGGATAGTTGGAATTTCAGGCCAAAGGAATGGCAGGAACCAAGGCATGGAGATGAGAGATTACTGTGTGTTCCTAAAACAGGGAGTAGTCCAGACTGCCGGGCATGGAGAGCTTTGTTTTTCTAACATCTTTATTGAAGTATGATTGCTTTACAATGGTGTATTAGTTTCTGCTGTATAACAAAGTGAATCAGCTATACATATACATATATCACCATATCCCCTCCCTCTTGTGTCTCCCTCCCACCCTCCCTATCCCACCCCTCTAGGGGGTCACAAAGCACCGAGCTGATCTCCCTGTGCTATGCGGCTGCTTCCCACTAACTATCTATTTTACATTTGGTAATGTATATATGTCCATGCTATTCTCTCATTTTGTCCCAGCTTACGCTTACCCCTCCCCATGTCCTCAAGTCCATTCTCTACATCTGTGTCTTTATTCCTGTCCTGCCCCTAGGTTCTTCAGAGACATTTTCATTTTTTAGATTCCATATATATGTATTAGCATATGTTATTTGTTTTTCTCTTTCTCACTTACTTCACTCTGTATGACAGTCTCTAAGTCCATCCACCTCATAACAAATAACTCAATTTCGTTTCTTTTTATGACTGAGCAATATTCCATTGTATATATGTGCCACATCTTCTTTATCCATTCATCTGTTGATGGACACTTAGGTTGTTTCCATGTCCTGGCGATTGTAAATACAGCTGCAGTGAACGTTGTGGTACATGACTCTTTTAGAATTATGGTTTTCTCAGGGTATATGCCCAGTAGTGGGATTGCTGGGTCATATGGTAGTTCTATTTTTAGTTTCTTAAGGAACCTCCATACTGTTCTCTATAGTGGCTGTATCAATTTACATTCCCACCAACAGTACAAGAGGGTTCCCTTTTCTCCACACCCTCTCCAGCATTTATTGTTTGTAGACTTTTGATGACGGCCATTCTGACTGGTGTGAGGTGATACATCATTGTAGTTTTGATTTGCATTTCTCTGACGACTAGTGATGTTGAGCATCTTTTCATGTGTTTGTTGGCAATCTGTATATCTTCTTTGGAGAAATGTGTATTTAGGCCTTCTACCCATTTTTGGATTGGGCTGTTTGATTTTTTGATATTGAGCTGCATGAGCTGCTTGTATATTTTGGAGATTAATCCTTTGTCAGTTGCTTTGTTTGCAAATACTTTCTCCCACTCTGAGGGCTGTCTTTTCATTTTGTTTATGGTTTCCTTTGCTGTGCAAAAGCTTTTAAGTTTCATTAGATCCCGTTTCTTTATTTTTATTTCCATTTCTCTAGAAGGTGGGTCAAAGAGGATCTTGCTGTGATTTATGTCATAGAGTGTTCTGTCTATATTTTCCTCTAAGAGTTTTATAGTGTCTGGCCTTACATTTAGGTCTTTAATCCATTTTGAGTTTATTTTTGTGTATGGTGTTAGGGAGTGTACTAACATGTAGCTGTCCAGTTTTCCCAGAACCACTAATGAAGAGGCTGTCTTTTCTCCATTGTATATTCTTGCCTATTTTATCAAAGATAAGTTGACTATATGTGTGTGGGCTTATCTCTGGGCTTTCTATCCTGTTCCATTGATCTATATTTCTGTTTTTGTGCCAGTACCATACTGTCTTGATTACTGTAGCTTTGTAGTATAGTCTGAAGTCCAGGAGCCTCATTCCTCCAGCTCCAATTTTCTTTCTCAAGATTGTTTTGGCTATTAGGGGTCTTTTGTGTTTGCATACAAATTGTGAATTTTTTTGTTCTAGTTCTATGAAAAATGCCAGTGATAGCTTGATAGGGATTGCATTGAATCTGTAGATTGCTTTGGGTAGTATAGTCATTTCAACAATGTTGATTCTTCCAATGCAAGAACATGGTATCTCTCCATCTGTTTGTATCATCTTTAATTTCCTTCATCAGTGTCTTATGTTTTCTGCATACAGGTCTTTTAACTCCTTAGGTAGATTTATTCATAGGTATTTTATTCTTTTGTTGCAATGGGAGTGTTTCCTTAATTTCTCTTTCAGATTTTTCATCATTAGTGTATAGAAATGCAAGAGATTTATGTCCATTAATTTTGTATACTGCTACTCTACCAAATTCATTGATTAGCTCTAGTAGTTTTCTGGTAGCATGTTTAGTATTCTCTATGTATAGTATCATGTGACCTGCAAACAGTGACAGATTTACTTCTTCTTTTATGCTTTGGATTCCTTTTATTTCTTTTTCTTCTCTGATTGCTGTGGCTAAAATGTCCAAAACTATGCTGAATAATGGTGGTGAGAGTGGGCAACCTTGTCTTGTTCCTGATCTTAGTGGAAATGGTTTCAGGTTTTCACCACTGAGAACAATGTTGGCTGTGCGTTTGTCATATGTGGCCTTTATTATATTGAGGCAGGTTCCCTCTATGCCTACTTTCTGGAAAGCTTTTATCATAAATGGGTGTTGAATTTTGTCAGAAGCTTTTTCTTCATCTATTGAGATTATCATATGGTTTTTCTGCTTCAATTTGTTAATATGGTGTATCACATTGATTAATTTGCATATTTTGAAGAAAACTTGCATTCCTGAGATACACCCCTTTTGATCATGGTGTATGATCCTTTTAATGTGTTGTTGGGTTCTGTCTGTTACTATTTTGTTTAGGATTTTTGCATCTATGTTCATCAGTGATATTGGCCTGTAGTTTTTTGTTGTTGTTGCATCTTTGTCTGGCTTTGGTATCAGGGTGATGGTGTTCTCATAGAATGAGTTTGGGAGTGTTCCTTCCTCTGCAATTTTTTGGAAGAGTTTCAGAAGGATGGGTGTTAGCACTTCTCTAAATGTTTAATAGAATTTGCCTCTTAAGCTACCTGGTCCTGGGCTTTTGTTTGTTGGAAGATTTTTAATCACACTTTCAATATCTTGTGAGTGGTCTGTTTATATTTTCTATTTCTGTCTGGTTCAGTCTCGGAAGGTTGTGTTTTTCTAAGAATTTGTCCATTTCTTCCAGATTGTCCATTTTATTGGCATATAGTTGCTTGTAGTAATCTCTCATGATCCTTTGTATTTCTGAAGTGTCAGTTGTTACATCTCCTTTTTCATTTCTAATTCTATTGATTTGAGTCTTCTCCCTTTGTTTCTTGATGAGTCTGGCTACTGGTTTATCAATTTTGTTTATCTTCTCAAAGAACCAGCTTTTAGTTTTATTGATCTTTGCTACCGTTTCCTTGATTTCTTTTTCATTTATTTCTGATCTGATCTTTATGATTTCTCTCCTTCTGCTAACTTTGAGGTTTATTTGTTCTTCTTTCTCTAATTGCTTTAGGTGCAAGATTAGGTTGTTTATCTGAGATGTTTTTGTTTCTTGAGGTAGGATTTTATTGCTATAAACTTCCCTCTTAGAACTGCTTTTGCTGCATCCCATAGGTTTTGGGTTGTCGTGTTTTCATTGTCATTTGTTTCTCGGTATTTTTTGATTTCCTCTTTGGCTTCTTCAGTGATCTCTTGGTTATTTAGTAGTGTATTGTTTAAGCTCCATGTGTTTGTATGTTTTACAGATTTTTTCTTATAATTGATATCTAGTCTCATAACATTGTGGTCAGAAACGATACTTGATACAATTTCAATTTCTTAAACTTACCAAGGCTTGATTTGTGACCTGAGATATGATCTATCCTGGAGAATGTTCCATGAGCACTTGAGAAGAAAGTGTATTCTGTTGTTTTTGGATGGAATGTCCTATAAATATCAGTTAAGTCCATCTTGTTCAATGTATCATTTAAAGCTTGTGTTTCCTTATTTATTTTTATTTTGTATGATCTGTCCATTGGTGAAAGTGGGGTGTTAAAGTCCCGTCCTATTATTGTGTTACTGTCGATTTCCCATTTTATGGCTGTTAGCATTTGCCTTATGTATTGAAGTGTTCCTATGTTGGGTGCATAAATATTTACAATTGCTATATCTTCTTCTTGGATTGATCCCTTGATCATTATGTAGTGCCCTTCTTCGTCTCTTGTAAAAGTCATTATTTTAAAGTCTATTTTGTCTTTGTAGAGCTTTTGTAGTGTGATTACAATGGGAAAGGTGGGCGGGCCTAGATAGGGGTGGGGTGAGAGTGGAGGACTGTGTGGAGGAAAGAGTGGCTGATATCAATCTCAGAAATATTACCAAGATACACCCAAATTAGGACAGCCTTTATATTTTCAGTTTCTAATTTTTTATGCCCACATATGTCAAACATAAAGTTAATTATTTTAAACACCACTGTAAACTTTCTCGACATTTTGCAGAAGAAAGACTTCTCATGACTACTGACAGTGACAAGTTTATTTTCATATTTTGTTTTCTCTTCATCCTTTTCTTTTCTTGCTTTGTGACTCTATGTTCAGCTCTGAAGATACTAGATGTGTAAACTTAGGTAATTTATTTCTCAACTCCAAGCCTCAATATCCTTATCCATAAAATGGAGGTAATCATACCTAACTTAGATATTTCATGGAGCTGTATGATTATTGCTCTTTTTAAAATTTATTTGGGCACCTTTTCTACTGCCAGTCGTCCTCATTTTTCTCATCCTGTCACTTTCCTACCTCCTTGTGGAAAATGGCATTTATGTTTTTGTTTTCTTATCATTTTTTTCAAATTATTGGAGAAAAATGTAAAGATGAAGAAATATTTTTTTTTAAGATTTGTAAATGAATAATGGGCAAGGGGTTGTGGAATAGAAGGAAACTCATGATGGCAAAGAAATTGGCATCAGTGACACAACTGGTCAAACAACAGGTGTGAGGCTGGGCAACACGAGCTGTATTTGCCCTGAAGTTTTAGTAGCAATGTGATCACAGATCATAACTCTTCAATTGAATTGGTATAATGTCAAAATATTTGGGTTAGTGCTCTGAATATCTGGCAAAATATGCCATATGGAATTAATCCGTTTCTCACATGAACTCTTTCAATACTTCATCTTCACTACTGTTCTGTACTTACCACTTTCTACCTTGTTCTATCTTGTAAATTAGTTAACTCTCTGTTTGTCACATTGCTCCCAGTTCACCATCTGCCCCTAAAAGGAAGATTTATCTCTTATTTACCCTTGTACATCCCAGTACTTAGCCCTTTACCTTGTAAGTAACACTTAAATAAAATTAGGTCTTGAGTAAACCCTTGCATGATTCTTTCCACACACACACACACAAAAAAACAATTTTTAAGAGATATGAAATGCCAATTCATTTCCAAACACTATGTTATAGAATTATATACAACATAAAATGCAATGTCTAAAACAGAAGGAAATATAAGAAAGAGCCAAATCTAGACTGGGGAGACCTACCGGGGAAGAGCGCCTTAGATAACTCTAAGTGATGCAGAAGCACTTGGTTATGTGGAGGAAAGATGGAGGAAGGATGTCATAGAAGACAGCAAGAGCAAAGCCCAGAGAGAAAAAAAGAGCTTGATGATCCTTACTTCTGAACCCTCAGTTTAGTGTTGCAAAAATATAAAATATGATTTTAGAACAGCAGGACATGAGGCTAGAAAGGAAGACAGTTTCCCCAATTCAGAGGATGTTATATGGCACGTGAAAAAGCTTGGAGTTCAACACACACTAACTGAGGAGTCTTTGAGGGGTTTATGTAGGAGGTCAGCATGAGCAGATATACATAGAGACAGAGCTGGCTGTTGTGTGGAATTTGGATTTGACAGAGGCAAAATTGAAGGTAGAGAGGCTTTCAGTTAGATGCTGTTACTGTGGCATAGTTTGGAGATGATGAAGGTTAAAGAGAAGAGCCATAGTGTAAGTCCTCACACTAGAAAATAATGTGAGATATTTATGAGTAAAAGTTGGCTAGACTTCGAGATTCATTGAATTTGGAGTGTATGGGAAAAAGAAGAGTCAAGAATGACTCAGAGCTCTCTGACTGAGTGATTATAGCCATGACTGTGTCAAAAAATGAAGAAAGAGAATCAGGTTTAGAAAGAACATGAGTCTTTGGATATACTGAAGTTAAAAGTAGATCATACTGATATGAATGTACAAAAGGCAGGCAGTTATATTATGCTTAAACTTGGGAAAGATCTGGGTTGCAGTTTTGTATGCATATGAATATCAGTTTGAAACCTTGGGACTGGAAAAAATCACCCAATAAGTACATGATATGACATGAGCAGTGAGGACAGATAAAACCTCAAGCATGGATACATGAAGAAACACCAAAGAAAGAGAAAAAAAACAGCTGAGAAATCAGAAAACTGTAATTTATTGGAAGCCAGGGATAGGAAACTTTCAAAAGGAGTGAGCAATTAACAAGATTGAATGCTGCAGAGAGATAAAATGATATAAAGACTGGGCAGTATGAGTGGATTTGTGAATTAGGACATCACTGTTGACCTTTTCAAGAGCATTTTCAGAAGATCAGTTAAAGGAGAAAATCCAATTGTAATGCATTAAAGAATAAAATGGAAGGAGAGTAAAATAGTGAGATAATAAGACTACTTGGTGGAGGGGGGAGAGGGTTTGAATGAAAAGGTAAGGTTTAAAACAGTAGTAACCAAAGGTGGCACAGGATTGAAGGGACTGCTTTTTTTCTCTTTAGGTTGAGAGACAATTGAATATTTTTAGAGGTTGAAGTGCTGGTGGTAAAAATTTAGCGATACTTTGAAAATACCTAAACTATATTAAACACACTACATGCTAGGCACCACACTAAGTGTTTACATGTAGGATTTTATTTATGCTTACAAAAATTCTATTAACAATTATTTTTAGAGAGAAGGATGCTAAGCATAATAAAGATGAAAAGGAACTGCTAATGGTTATGTAATTACTAAGTAGTGAAGGTAGAATCAGAGCCTAGCTGGCCAAATTTAAAAGTTCCTGACTACTACTCTGTAATGTCTCTAGAAGGGAGACAGAGATTGATGATACGAGTTGGACTGATGGTGAAGGAAAAGGTAGTATGGGCTGAGGTCAAGAGGAGAGGTGAAAGAGATACCTGAGATACCGCATTCTCCAGAATGGGAAGGAAAAAAGGCAGACTTTAGAAATATATATGTTTGTAGCTTTCAAGCAGGAAATAAGAAAAGTCACTTTCTTTTTATACCAATTTTATCACTGAAGTGATAGAACATAGTCCATGGCTTGGAGTAAAGGGGTGAGTGTTGAGTAGAGACTTGAAGATCTGTTAAAGATGCTGAGAACTGACCAAGTTCAAGTATAAGAAAAACTGATGGCCTTAAAAGTGAATATTGAATTGGAACCAAGATGGTGGAGTAGAAGGATGTGCTCTCACTCCCCCTTGTGAGAATGTCAGAATCACAACTAGCTGCTGGACAATCATTGACAGGAAGACACTGGAACTCACCAAAAAGATACCCCACATCCAAAGACAAAGGAGAAGCCACAATGAGATGGTAGGAGGGGCGCAATCACAGTAAAATCAAATCCCATAACTGCTGGGTGGGTGACTCACAGACTAGAGAACACTTATACCACAGAAGTCCACCCACTGGAGTCAAGGTTCTGAGCCCCACGTCAGGCTTCCCACCCTGGGGGTCCAGAAACAGGAGGAGGAATTCCTAGAGAATCAGACTTTGAAGGCTACTGGGATTTGATTGCAGGACTTCAACAGAACTGGGGGAAACAGAGACTCCACTCTTGGAGGGCACACACAAAGTACTGTGCATATCAGGACCCAGGGAAAGGAGCAGTGACCCCAGGGGAGACTGAACCAGACCTAACTGCTAGTGTTGGAGTGTCTCCAGCAGAGACAGGGGGCAGCTGTGGCTCACCAAGGGACAAGGACACTGGCAGCAGAAGTTCTGGGAAGTACTCCTTGGCATGAGCCCTCCCAGAATCAGCCATTAGCCCCACCAAAGAGCCCAGGTAGGCTCCAATGTTGGGTTGCCTCAGGCCAAACAACCAACAGGGAGGGAACCCAGCCCCACCCATCAGCAGGCAAGCAGATTAAAGTTTTACTGGGCTCCGCACACCAGAGCAACAGTCAGCTCTGCCCACCACCAGTCCCTCCCATCAGGAAACTTGCATAAGCCTCTTAGATAGCCTCATTCACAAGAGGGCAGACAGCAGAAGCAGGAAGAACTACAATCCTGCAGCCTGTGGAACAAAAACCACATTCACAGAAAGAGACAGAAGATGAAAAGGCAGAGGGCTATGTACCAGATGAAGGAACAAGATAAAACTCCAGAAAAACAACTAAATGAAGTGGAGATAGGCAACCTTCCAGAAAAAGAATTCAGAATAATGATAGTGAAGATGACCCAGGACCTTGGAAAAAGAATGGAAGCAAAGATTGAGAAGATGCAAGAAATGTTTAACAAAGATCTAGAAGAATTAAAGAACAAACAGAGATGAACAATACAATAACTGAAATTAAAACTACACTAGAAGGAATCAATAGCAGAATAACTGAGGCAGAAGAATGGATAAGTGACCTGGAAGACAGAATGGTGGAATTCACTGCTGCAGAACAGAATAAAGAAAAAAGAATGAAAAGAAATGAATACAGCCTAACAGACCTCTGGGACAACATTACATGCAACAACATTCGCATTATAGGGGTCCCAGTAGGAGAAGAGAGAGAGAAAGGACCTGAGAAAATATTTAAAGAGATTATAGTCGAAAACTTCCCTAACATGGGAAAGGAAATAGCCACCCAAGTCCAGGGAGCACAGAGAGTCCCATACAGGATAAACCCAAGGCGAAACACGCTGAGACACATAGTAATCAAATTGGCAAAAATTAAAGACAAAGAAAAATTATTGAAAGCAGCAAGGGAAAAACAACAAATAACATACAAGGGAACTCCCATAAGGTTAACAGCTGATTTCTCAGTAGAAATTCTACAAGCCAGAAGGGAGCGGCATGATATACTTAAAGTGATGAAAGGGAAGAACATACAACCAAGATTACTCTACCCAGCAAGGATCTCATTCAGATTCAATGGAGAACCAAAAGCTTTACAGACAAGTAAAAGCTAAGAGAACTCAGCACCACCAAACTAGCTCTACAACAAATGCTAAAGGAACTTCTCTAAGTGGGAAGCACAAAAGAAGAAAAGGACCTACAAAAAAAAAACCCCAAAGCAATTAAGAAAATGGTCATAGGAACATACATATCAATAATTACCTTAAACGTGAATGGATTAAATGCTCCAACCAAAAGGCACAGGCTTGCTTAATGGATACAAACACAAGACCCATATACATGCTGTCTACAAGAGACCCACTTCAGACCTAGGGACACATACAGACTGAAAGTGAGGGGATGGAAAAAGATATTCCAGGCAAATGGAAATCAAAAGACAGCTGGAGTAGCAATACTCATATCAGACAAAATAGAGTTAAAAATAAAGAATGTTAAAAGAGACAAGGAAGACACTACATAATGATCAAGGGATCAATCCAAGAACAAGATATAACAATTATAAATATATACGCACCCAACATAGGAGCACCTCAATACATAAGGCAACAGCTAACAGCTATAAAAGAGGAAATCGACAGTAACACAATAATAGTGGGGGACTTTAACACCTCACTTACAACAATGGACAGATCATCTAAACAGAAAATGAAAAAGGAAGGGCAAGCTTTAAATGACACAATAGACCAGATCAATTTAATTGATATTTATAGGACATTCCATCCAAAAACAGCAGATTACACTTTCTTCTCAAGTGCGCACGGAACACTCTCCAGGATAGACCACATCTTGGGTCACAAATCAAGACTTGGTAAATTTAATAAAATTGAAATCATATCAAGCATCTTTTCTGACCACAATGCTATGAGATTAGTAATCAGTTACAGGGAAAAAAACGTAAAAAACACAAACACATGGAGGCTAAACAATACGTGACTAAATAACCAAGAGATCACTGAAGAAATCAAAGAGGAAGTCAAAAAATACCTAGAGACAAATGATAATGAAAACACGATGACCCAAAACCTATGGGATGCAGCAAAAGCAGTTCTAAGAGGGAATTTTGTAGCTATACAAGCCTACCTCAGGAAACAAGAAAAATCTCAAATAAACAATCTAACCTTACACCTAAAAGAACTGGAGAAAGAAGAACAAACAAAACCCAAAGTTAGCAGAAGGAAAGAAATCAAAAAGATCAGAGCAGAAATAAATGAAATAGAAACAAAGAAAACAATAGCAAAGGTCAATAAAACTAGAGCTGGTTCTTTGAGAAGATAAACAAAATTGATAAACCATTAGCCAGACTCATCAAGAAAAAGAGGGAGAGGACTCAAATCAGTAAAATTAGAAATGAAAAAGGAGAGGTTACTACAGACACTACAGAAATACAAAGCATCATAAGAGACTACTACAAGCAACTCTATGCCAAAAAATGGACAACCTGGAAGAAATGGACAAATTCTTAGAAAGGTATAACCTTCCAAGACTGAACGAGGAAAAAATAGAAAATATGAACAGACCAATCACAAGCACTGAAATTGAAACTGTGATTAAAAATCTCCCAACAAACAAAAGTCCAGGACCAGATGGCTTCACAGGTGAATTCTATCAAACATTTAGAGAAGAGCTAACACCCATCCTTCTGAAACTCTTCCAAAATATTGCAGAAGAAGGAACACTCCCAAACTATTCTATGAGGCCACCATCACCCTGATACCAAAACCAGACAAAGATACTACAAAAAAGAAAATCACAGACCAATATAACCGATGAATATAGATGCAAAAATCCTCAACAAAATACTAGCAAACAGAATCCAACAACACATTAAAAGGATCATACACCATTATCAAGTGGGATTTATCCCAGGGATGCAAAGATTCTTCAATATACACAAATCAATCAATGTGATACACCATATTAACAAATTGAAGAATAAAAACCATATGATCTCAATAGATGCAGAAAAAGCTTGTGACAAAATTCAACACCCATTTATGATAAAAACTCTCCAGAAAGTGGGCACAGAGGGAACCTACCTCAACATAATAAAGGCCATATATGACAAACCCACAGCAAACATCATTCTCAATGGTGAAAAACAGAAAGCATTTCCTCTAAGATCAGGAACAAGACAAGGATGTCCACTCTCACCACTATTTTTCAACATAGTTTTGGAAGTCCTAGCCACGGCAATCAGAGAAGAAAAAGAAATAAAAGTAATACAAATTGGAAAGGAAGAGGTAAAACTGTCACTGTTTGCAGATGACATGATACTATACATAGAGAATCCTAAAGATGCCACCAGAAAACTACTAGAGCTATCAGTGAATTTGGTAAAGTTGCAGTATACAAAATTAATGCACACAAATCTCTTGCTTTCCTATACACTAATGATGAAAAATCTGAAAGAGAAATTAAGGAAGCACTCCCATTTACCATTGCAACAAAAAGAATAAAATACCTAGGAATAAGCCTACCTAAGGAGACAAAAGACCTGTATGCAGAAAATTATAAGACATTGAAGAAAGAAATTAAAGATGATAGAAATAGATGGAGAGATATACCATGTTCTTAGATTTGAAGAATCAACATTGTGAAAATAACTCTACTACCCAAAGCAATCTGCAGATTCAATGCAATCCCTATGAAACTACCACTGGCATTTTTCACAGAACTAGGACAACAAATTTCACAATTTGTATGGAAACACAAAAGACCCCGAATAGCCAAAGCAATCTTGAGAACATAAAATGGAGCTGGAGGAATCAGTCTCCCTGACTTCAGACTATACTACAAAGCTACAGTTATCAAGACAGTACGGTACTGGCACAAAAACAGAAACATAGATCAATGGAACAAGATAGAAAGCCCAAAGATAAACCCACGCACCTCCGGTCAACTTCTATGACAAAGGAGGCAAGGATATACAATGGAGAAAAGACAGTCTCCTCAATAAGGGGTGCTGGGAAAACTAGACAGCTACATGTAAGAGAATGAAATTAGAACACTCCCCAACAGCGTACACAAAAATAAACTCAAAATGGATTAGAGACCTAAATGTAAAACCAGACACTATAAAACTCTTAGAGGAAAACATAGGAAGAACACTCTATGACATAAATCACAGCAAGATCTTTTTTGATCCACCTCCTAGGATAATGGAAATAAAATGTAAAATAAATAAATGGGACCTAATGAAACTTCAAAGCTTTTGCACAGCAAAGGAAACCATATACAAGATGAAAAGACAACCTTCAGAATGGGAGAAAGTATTTGCAAACGAATCAACAAAGGATTAATCTCCAAAATATATAAACAGCTCATGCAGTTCAATATTAAAAAAAAAAAAAATCCAAAAATGGGCAGAAGACCTAAATAGACATTTCTCCAAAGAAGACACACAGATGGCCAAGAAGCACATGAAAAGCTGCTCAACATCACTAATTATTAGAGAAATGCAAATCAAAACTACAATGAGGTATCACCTCACACCAGTTAGAATGGGCATCATCAGAAAATCTACAAACAGCAAATGCTGGAGAGGGTGTGGAGAAAAGGGAACCCTCTTGCACTGTTGGTGGGAATGTAAATTAATACAGCCACTATGGAGAACAGTATGGAGGTTCCTTAAAAAACTAAAAATAGAATTACCATATGATCCAGCAATCCCACTACTGGGCATATACCCAGAGAAAACCATAATTCAAAACGACACATGCACCCCAATGTTCATTGCAGCACTATTTACAATAGCCAGGTCATGGAAGCAACCTAAACGCCCATCGACAGATGAATGGATAAAGAAGATGTGGTACATATATACAATGGAATATTACTCAGCCATAAAAGGGAACGAAATTGCATCATTTGTTGAGACATGGATGGACCTAGAGACTGTCATACAGAGTGAAGTAAGTCAGAAAGAGGAAAACAAATATCGTATATTAACGCATATATGTGGAACCTAGAAAATGGTACAGATGAACTGGTTTGCAGGGCAGAAGTTGAGACACAGATGTAGAGAACAAACGTATGGACACCAAGCGGGGAAAGCAGCAGGGGTTAGGGGTGGTAGTGTGCTGAATTGGGCGATTGGGATTGACATGTATACACTGATGTGTATAAAATGGATGATTAATAAGAACCTGCTGTATAAAAAAATAAAATTTAATTTAATTTGTTTTAAATGAATATTAATCAGCATGGCTGTATGATTTCTACCAGTATGATTTCTCTCTGGGTGTAAAGCAGAGGTGGGCAAACGTTTTCTATGATTAGCCAAATAGTGAATATCAGAGACTGTGTGGTCTGTCTGGTCTGTATTACAACTACTCAACTCTGCTTTTGTAATGTGGGAGCAGCCATAGACAACTTTTAAATTTAAAATCATGGCTGTGTTCCAGTAAAGCTTTATCTATGAACACTTATCTAAGAATTCCAGATTCCTTATTCACAGCTGTGCCTATGACTCAGTGGACCATTCTTACTAACCAGTTATATTCTAAAGGCTTGTCTTGCCATACCCTGTTCATTCACTCAATAAATATTGCGTACCTGTAAATGATGATGGTGATGATAATAACAATCGCTGTGGTTTTCCTTTTTCTAACTAGATTCAATGACAGATTCACCAGGGCTATTTAACCCCTGTTTCTCTGCTTGACTGGTCTTTCTGAAAACAGTTATATCTCCTCCAACTGTCTTTGCGCATACTATCCCTTACTGATACCAGTGCCCACCACGCGGCCCTCACCATTGTTCTAGCTCCCTTCAGTAAGCCTCCACCTCTGGACTATGGGAGTACTACCTTTTCAAGCTTTCTCTTTAGCCCTGGGGCTGGTAGCAACTTCCTATTTTTGCTAATCTTTGAATTTTCTCACCATTCCCTGTTAGGTTTTCAGTTCATCCATCACATGTCATTAATTATTTATATTAAATTCAACATGTTTTATATATATAGTGTGGCTCTGTTTTCTTAACTGAACCCAGACTGACACAGCCAGTGAAAGTATGGTTCAGACGATCAGTCATGAGATTCAGGCTGGATAGGAAAGAAAGGGACAAGAAGGAGTCTGTTTGACTTTGAGAACATACAGAAGTCACAGAAATTACCATCTGTCAAATAATGGTGCCTTTGGAATAAAGAAAAAGTAAGCTGTTGACAATAGAAGGTTTCAGTAAGAAAGTGAGATAGTTGAGGATTTGTTTTAGAATGATGAAATATAATTTAACATGTTTTCTATCAAACTTATTTAAGGAAATTTTAGTCTGAAGTGAGGAAACCAACTCAAGCAGTTAGAGCAAACAGAAATAAAATTGCTTCTTTGCAAAGTCAATTCTAAAGGAACATTAAAATTGTTATTTTCCAGCTTTATCATACTGCCATTTAAAACATATTGAAAAGGAAACTGCTGCTACCTGCTCTTACCAGACCTTCTGCAAATATTCAGCATTGATTGCTATGTATTAAGTCACTATGCAAAAACAGCAGTGGATCTCAAACATATTTTTCTTGCCAATAGTTTTTAACTGAAAACAAATTTTGCCTATCAAGATTACTAAGATTATTTTTAATTACCTTTCTTAAGGTTTAACAATTTTCCATTTTGTTTTAAAACTCATTATAGTGTATTACTAGATACTGCTAATAAACTTTAAAATCAGAAGTGCAGATCTCCTGATTTTTCTCATTCTTTAATGGAAAAGTCTAACAGCAATTTTGCATTGATTGATACTGTGTTATTGTCACACAGTAACACTAGCTATTTTGTTAAGAGAATTCCATTTCTGAGTTTACTGAAGTGCTTACCAAACTGCATTTTATTTATTTATCTTTACTGTCCTTTCCGCAGTATTAGACAAAGTAGATGACCTGCTTTTCACTGCACTCCCAGAATAGCAGCACGCTGTCATGGTTTTTCCCTTAACTTTCTAAATCTACTTCCTTGTTCCTTCTCTTCTCCCAAATCAATTCCTATTGAAGGTCTCAAGGTTCAGTCTTTGGATCCTTTCTCTCCCCCATCTACATTTATTCTCTGGAAGGTCTCATTTAGCTCCAGACTTTACCCACTGTCTCTGTACCTCTCACCAGGTCAAAGCACATTTTCATCCCATGCCTCCCTTCTGAACATTGCACTCGTAAACCCAGCTGCCTACTTTCATGTCTAACTATTATCACACCTGAAATGGAACGTTTCTAGAATGGAGCTCCCACAACTGCTTACCTGCTGTCTACCCTCCCTCTCTTGATGACGACAACTCCTTCCTTCCAGTTCCTCAGCCCAAAAATCTGAGTCATCCTTGACTCCTCTCTTTTCCTCATATTTCACACCTAATCCATCAACATATCCTACCAGCTCTACCTTCAACATATATCTAAAGGTTGACCACATCCTACCACCTTGACCAAGGTGAGTCACCAACAGGAACGCAAAGTCCATTCGGAAGTAACTGCAGTTATTTAAGAATGAAAAAATATATATATATTCCTTATCTATAATGTATGTATATTAGTTTTCCAAATGACTATTAAATTTTGACAAAAACACTTATTAAGTTGTCTGTGACAAACTACTTAATGAATAGAACTGTTAGGTATTTCTTTTGGTCTAGAGACACTGTGGAAAAAAAAATTAGACACTGTGATCTCCATGAAATTAAAAAGCTTGGGAATGTCTATTCTAGGCATTTTACCACTGTAGGGCCTCTATAGTCTATTCTCTTTGCCTGGAAAGCTCCTTTTCCAGATACCGGTATTGCCAGCTTTATCACTTCCTTTAAGTCTTTGCTCAAATGTCACCTTTACTGACTCTCACCATCCTATTTAAATGGCAGTCAGCTCTTACCTCCATCCTGACACTCCTGATCTTACTAACCTCAAACTAATTCTAGTTTTTCCCTCATATTACACATCACCTTCAGTGAACTTACAATTTACTTTTTATGTTTATTGTTATTTTTGCTAGAATACAAGGGAAAAATAGTCTGTTTTGTTTCCTGACATATTTTAAAAGCCTAGAGCATGCCTGGCTCATAGTCAATAAATGTCAGTGGAAGGAAGAGATTTATTTCAAGATCTACAAAAGTGATCATGCAAAAAAGGGGGGAAAATAATAGAAAAGACCTATTAACTTAGAATACACATTCAAAATTTCATGTGCCTTTTGATATTTAGATGGGACAAGAGGGTAATTTCTCTGAATCCCATGTTAAGGATTCTTATCTACATAACCATAAAATGAAATATATCTTCCCTCAAAAAGGAATCAAAAAGAAAAGAAATGCTTGTGTTCCATTAGCTTTGTTATCCAGAATGCTGAAGATGATGGAAAAAATTGTAGGAAAGATAATAAGATTAAAAATACTAAGTGGGAATAAAGCCAATATTATAAGAGTTTTCTTAAGAACAATTATTCATTAGATATATTTATTGATCTTTAATAACATGCAAGCTGCAGTATTAAGAAAAACTCTGTGAACTATAAAGACTCCAGGCCCTGATCTTAAAAACTACATATTGGGTATATAAATAGTTGCTCATATAGATGGGAAAGTTCTCAGTGCCCTGAGACCAATATAGACAGAGTGAATGGGATTAAGAAGAGAAGAAAAGAAGAATTTGCGAAACTTCAAGGAGAATTAAAGTAAGGTTTTACACAATGTTTAGAATTTAGAAATGCACAGATTGTGGGGTGGGAGGGGGAATGGATCTTCCAGGCAAAGAAGGAAAGAAATATTTTTAAAGAAATTACAAGAATAAAATAAAGTAAGTCTTGTTTGGGCACTTGTGGGTAGATTTATATAACAGTCACTAACCATAAATATAAATATGTAAATTTGCCTTCATTAATTTGAAGGACCATTTCGAATCACTGTATAATGTTTTATTTTTTAGCACTTGTGCCAGTCTTTGGCTTGTTTGGCCTCAGATTCACTCCTTGCCTTCCTGTTACTTTGTCTGTAATGCAGAACAGACCCTGGCAGGCTGTAATTGCCAGGCTTCTGTCCAGGGTTGGCTATTAAAGGGCCCTGGCAGAAAAATGGAGAGTAAGAAGAAGGAAGAAAACAGAGTATTCTTCCCTCTGTCTCTGCCTTGAGCATTATTTCGGGCAGCACCTGTGTTTCTTTGGGGGCTTCAGTGTTTCCAGGCCCTGTGTGGTTCCAGCTTCTACCAGGTAATCCCATCCTTGTCTCTGCCAGTACTACTTCTTCCCTCTGTCTCTCTATTCTAGGCTTACAAAAAGTTTCCTAGGACTTCCCTGGCAATCCAGTGGTTAGGACTCCATGCTCCCAGTGCAGGGGGCACAGGTTCAGTCCCTGATCAGGAAACTAAGATACGACAGGCTGCACAGTGTGGCAAAAAAAAAAAAAAAAAAAAAAAAAGGGAAGAGTTACCCACTTCTTTTTCATTTTTTAAAAAATGTATAAATTTATTTTTTTTAATTTATCGATATATAGTTGATGTACAATATTATATGATACAGGTGTACAATATAGTCATTCACAACTTTTAAAGGTTATACTCCATTTACAGTTATTATAAAATATTGGCTAATTTCTGTGTTGTACAATATATCCTTGTAGCTTATTTTATACCTAATACTTTATACCTCAATCTCCTACCCCTATATTGACTCTCCCCACTTCCCTCTCCCCATTGGTAACCACCAGTTTGTTTTCTATATCTGTGAGTCTGCTTCATTTTTGTTTTATTCACTAGTTTGCTGTATCTTTTAGATTCCACATATAAGTGATATCATACAGTATTTGTCTTTCTCTGTCTGACTTACTTTACTTAGCATAATGCCCTCCAAGTCCATCCATATTGCTGCAAATGGCAAAATTTCATTTTTTTTATGGCTGAATAGTATTCCATTGTATATATATACCACATCTTTTTTTATACATTCATCTGCTGATGGATGCTTAATTGTTCCCATATCTCAGCTGCTGTAAATAATGTTGCTATAATGTTGGGATGCATGTATTTTTTGAATACGTGTTTTTGGTTTTTTTGGATATATACCCAGGAATGGAACTGCTGGGTCATACGGTAGTTCTATTTTTAGCTTTTGAGAAATTTCCATACTGTTTCCACAGTGGCTGCACCAATTTACATTCCTACCAGCAGTGTACAAGGGTTCCCATTTTTCCACATCCTTGCCAGTGGTTGTTATTTGTGGTCTTTTTGATGACAGCCATTCTGACAGGTGTGAGGTAATGTCTCATTGTGGTTTTGATTTTCATTTCTCTAATTACCAGCAATATTGAACATCTTTTCATGTGCCTGTTGGCCACCTGCATTTTCTCTTTGGAAAAATGTCTATTCAATTCTTCTGCCCATTTTTTAATCGGGTTGTTGGCTTTTTTGATGTTGAGTTGTATGAGCTGTTTATACATGTTGAATATTAACCTTTTATTGGTCATATCATTTGTAAATAGTTTCTCCCATTCAGTAGGTTGTCTTTTTGTTTTATGGATGGTTTCGTTTGCTGTGCAAAAGCTTTTAAGTCTAATCAGGTCCCATTTCTTTATTTTTGTTTTATTTCCTTTGTTTTTAGGACATGGATGTAAAAAAAATATTGCTACAATTTATGTTAAAGAGTGTTCTGCCAGTGTTTTCCTCTAGGAATGTTATGGTATCCAGTCTTACATTTAGGTCTTTAATCCATGTTTAGTTTATTTTTGTATATGGTGTTAGAGAATGTTCTAATTTCATTATTTTAGAAAATAGTTAATACCTATACTTCTCAAACTATTCAAAAAAATTGCAGAGAGAGGAACACTCCTGAACTCATTCTATGAGGCCAGCATTATCCTGATACCAAAACCAGACAAAGATATCACACACACACACAAAATTACAGGACAATATCACTGATGAACATAGATGTAAAAATCCTCAACAAAATATTAGCAAACCACATCCAACAATACATTAAAAGGACCATACACCTTGATCAACTGGAATTTACCCCAGGGATGCAAGGATTTTTCAATATCTGCCAGTCAATCAATGTGATACACCACATTAACAAATTGAGAACAAAAACCATACAATCTTTCCAGTACTTGCAGAAAAGGCTTTTGACAAAATTCAATGTCCATTTATGATAAAAAAAAAACTCTCCAAAAAGTGGGCATAGAGGGAACATACCTCAACATAAAGACCATATATGACAAACCCACAGCTAACAAAATACTCAAGGATAAAAAGCTGAAAGCATTCCCTCTAGACCAGGAACAAGACAAGGGTGCCCACTTTCACCACTTTTATTCAACATAGTTTTGGAAGTTCTAGCCACAGCAATCAGAGAAGAAATAAAAGGAATCCAAATTGAAAAGGAAGAATTAAAACTGTCACTGGTTGCAGATGACATGATACTATATACAGAAAGTCCTAAAGATGCCACCAGAAAGCTACTAGAGCTCATCAGTGAATTTAATAAAGTTGCAGGATACAAAACTAATATGCAGAAATCTGTTGCATTTCTATACACTAACAATGAAATATCAAAAAGAGAAATTAAGGAAACAATCTCATTTACCATTGCACCAAAAAGAAAATACCTAGGAATAAACCTACCTAAGGAGGGAAAAGACCTGTATGTGGAAAACTATAAGGCACTGATGAAAGAAACTGAAGACAACACAAAAAGATGGAAAGATATACCATGTTCTTAGATTGGAAGATATAATATTGTTAAAATGACCATACCACCCAAGGCAATCTACAGATTCAATGCAATCCCTATCAAAATACCAAGGGCATTTTTCACAGAACTAGAACAAATAATCCTAAAATTTGTATGGAACCACAAAAGACCCCCCAAATGGCCAAAACAATCTTAAGAAAGAAGAACAAAGCTGGAGGCATCACATTCCCTCACTTCAGACTAAGCTACAAAGCTACAGTAATCAAAACAGTATGGTATGAGCCCCAAAACAGACACATAGATCAATGGAACAGAACAGAGAGCCCAGAAATAAACCCACACACCCATGGTCAATTAATCTATGACAAAGGAAGCAAGAATATACAAAGGAATTTCCTACTTTTTAATCCTTGAGTTGCCTCACTATCTCGTTTGGATTTGCAACCTTTCTATTACCTATGAAATCAATTTCTTGCTTCAAATTCCCTCTGTTGCAAACAATTGAAGTGGTTTTCATTTACCTCGTTAGACCCTGGCCCTGACTTACTCAGTAATTGTTATTTTAGTATCTGATATGGGTTTGTGCCCCCCCCAAATTCATATGTTGAAGTCCTAACCTGCAGTACATCAGAATGTGACTGTATTTGTAGATAGGGCCTTTAAAGATGTAATTAAGGTAAAATGAAGTCATATGGGTGGGTGTTAATCCAATCTGACTGGTGTCCTCAGAAGAGAAGATTAGGACATAGACACACAGAGGTAAGTCCATGTGAAGACAAAGAGGGGAACACAGTCATCTATAAGCCAAGAAGAGAGATCTCAGAGGAAACAACCCTGCCAACACCTTAATCTCAGGCTTATAATTGTGAGAATATAAGTTTCTGTTGTCTAAGCCACCTAGTCTGTGGTACTTTTTTAGAGACAGACCCAGTGAACTAACATAGTACCTATTTCTAAGCTTCTAAGTTCTTCATCTCTCTTAGTTTTTGAAGTTCAATTTGTAAACATAGCTCCCTCGAGGGTCTACCTTTTGCAGAATATTAAGGCAGATTACTTGATGGATTTACTGGTATTTACGTACATTCAAGAATCATGTTCCCTCAGTTAGCCAGAAACCCATATGCCATATTTGATTTCTTATCACTTCTATAAGGTAACATATTGTCTGCAGTTTAATTTACATAGTAAGCCTGTGTATCTGTTTATTTCCACTGTAAAGCTATATATTAAGACATGTAAGAGGGTGCTTAATGGCATGTATAACTAGTCTTGAACTAGGATAATCAATTAAGGAATAATAATAATTTTCTCCCAGAGTCCATCATCCTTCCCTTCTGTACACACTCATCATAAACCTTCTATGGGCTTTATAGGCATGGTTCTTGGCTTGTAAAAACTATATGCCAATGGGGATATTAATAATAAGAGTACTGTTCTGAAAACATGTCTAACTTTTCAGTGTTAGCAAAGCATTTCTTCTGTATTCTAATTTAATCAGAATTATTCTGTACAAAGTATCTGTTGTATGTGTGGTACTTGGTAAGGCATACTGCATCTGGTCACTGAAAAGCCATGACCTGTCCTTACTTGTAGGCAATCTGCTTATACACACCCAGGAGAGGTGTAGTGGAAAAAGAAAATAATAACAGTGGTTAGCCTTTCATAGTTCTTATTCTGTAGACATACACCTACCTGAAAGAAGAGATTCGGAGTATTTGACTTGGAAGAGGGGGCAGCTAAGATAAAAATGGGAAAAACAAATAGCAAGAAAAACAGAAAATCCAGTCACCTCTCCCACCCCCAGTTATACTCAGTTTTAGTCATTTATTCCCTTTTAACACTTATTACAATTTGCAATTTGTTTACCTTCATTTACTCAGTTTTTGCCTGCTTCACTACTATAACCTCACAAGGACAAGGTCCGTGTCTGTCTAGTTCACAATTTTATCCCAAAGGCTATTCTAGCAATTATTTAATAGTTGATACTTGGTAAATATGTCTTGAATTAATGAAGGAAGGAAAAAGAAGCGCAGAAGTATAGACTATTATTCTTATGTGCAAGGCGTTACTAAGACTGTAGAATGACTCAAGCAATCTTGTCCCCCTAGGTAGCTTACACTGTAATCAGAGAAAAAGGGTTACCAGATATTAAAAAGGAATTAATAGTGCTGAATCAAGAGTCACTGCATGCCTCAGAAGTTCAGAGGAAGAAGAGCAAAGGGTACTTATTGATAGATGGAATTACTAAGGATATGTGGTAATAGCCAACAGAAACAGAAAAGAAACAAATACCAGAATGACAAATCCTGCATGATTCCACCAGTATGCGTTATCAAATACAAACTTACAGAAGCAAAGAACAGAATGGTGGTTGCCAGGGACTGAGGAGAGAGGAAAATGCAGAGTTGCCAATCAGCATGTATAAAATTTCAGTTATGCAAGATGAATAAGTTCTAGAGATCTAAGATACAACATTGTGCCTTAAGATAACAATACTGCATTTTACACTTAAAAATCTGTCAAGGGAGATCTCATGTTAAGCATTCTTACCATAATAAAGAGAGAGGGAGAAAAGAAAAACACAAGAATTCTTCATCAGCATCCACCTCTGAATGTTTTCCATTCTTGCAAAACCATCAGAGTTTTTCTAATATGCTGTTTCATGTCGAAACCTGGCTGTCACAGTGGAAGAGCTATACTTTCAACACTCTCTGTGAAACCAGGGGTCGGCCAGGAACTCTACCAGGCACTTCAATGATGACCACCTGCAAGACCCTCTAGGATATGACTGAATTCCTGGCCTCCATGGGTCTATTAGCCCGTCTGATGAAAAGAAGGAATCTCATGGCACCCGGTGCTCTGAAGTGTGTTATTCCTGTCCCCTCAGGCTGACTGGAGTGCCCATCTGCCTTGGTTTTCAACAACTGCAAAGAAGCCCAGCATGCAGGGAATGAAATATCTACTGGGTAAGGGGGACTGTCAATTCTGAAAATGCTTGTCAGTTTGTACGACTGCCTCTAAGGGTCTGAGGTAATTTTTATGCATTGTGGCAAAATATTCCCAACCTAAGTCTAAACATTTGGCAACTTTCTAGAGAGTATAATTAAGTATCATTCACTATGATGATTTCCTAGTTTTATCTACCTTTTTAGATGATTACCACAGACATTTTCATTCCTGGTGGCTGCTTTTTACTAGATTTTCAGTTAATAAAACAATAGAGCAATAATTATGTCTCCTACTACGGGGATTATTTATTACTAATAAACATGTTTCAGTACATATGTATTAAAATAATAAATATAAAATGAGTTAAGCACATATTTTCCATGTAACATATGTGACTCTATTTATATAACAGTTCTGACAATAACTTTGGGGAGAACACAGTAACTCATTTTATCATTTCAAATCACACTTAATTTGATGGCAAATTCATTTCATTCTAAACTTTATAGCAAAGTAACACATGAAGAGATATATAGTTCCTACTTCATATTATAAAATATATTCCTTTGCCAGTTTGCATCTCCATAAAATTAAACTTACATGTTTCCCCCAAGCTGAGTAAACTTTAGTTCAATGATGGATTCCAGTCTACTGAAGAATAGTTTGTCCATGTAAGACTTAAATGCTTTGGTAGATTCCGACTCTTGGATCAGCCCCAGGACCAGCTGAGGATTTATTAAGTACATTGTTCAACTTTTTGATAATATATTTTCAGGCTATTATAAAAATGAATCCAAGAGCCTTGGAAGAGCCATGAACTATTTTGATGTCCATGCTAGGATGTCCCTTAGACATTCTAATTGCTCCAGAAGAACCCTAAAATGGTGTCTAGTTCTATCTGTGCCTCTATAGGAATGATAACCCCTGGAATAGTACCCTAAAGTTCATCAGAGACTTTCAGGATAAATGTAGAATAATGCCAATGCCAAAGACCCATTCTATTTTCTCTGAAACCTGATAAAACCTGACAGTTGGTTTGAGTAACCAACTATCAATCAATAAAATGATACTTATTAAATGGTTTATATGCCTGGCATTATTGGTGACCATGACAAAGAGACAGGGGGCTGCCTTCACGAGGGTTATAGTCCAGCAGAGATGGCATACACCAAACAATTAATTCAAGTGCAATGACGGTTAGAAAAAGGGAGGTATAAGGTACAATGGGATTAAACTAAGGTTAAGAGGTCAGGAAAGGTTTCCATGAAGAAGAAACATGAGCTGACATTTTGGCAGATTGTATAACAGAGAAGGAAGGACATCCAGGAAGGTGAACCACCATATGATCCAAGACCAGTGGAGAAAATTAAGTGGATTCTGCATCCAGATAATCTAACTGAAATAACAGAAACTGTATTATTTTTAAGAAACGTTCTAAAGAATAAAAAAGTCTCTATTCATGAGACAAAGTGATGACTTGAGTGAGGTGGCAGAGTCTGCACCGAAGTCAGGAAGATATGATAACATTTACCCTTAGTGACAGAATGTCACACATGTAACAGAAGAAAAGTCCACCACCACCTCGTTCCCAACAAAACAGATCTCTCTCCAAATGCCATCACAACCTGATGAATGAAAGGTAGCAACCCAAACTCACGTATTACCTTCCAGGGTCATTCAGGTTTTATGAGTAAATATGTATGACCAAAAATGACTGCTCATTGCACACCATTTTCCCTCTATTAACTTAAAATAAATATCAAGTTTCACTGGACAACATTTTCTAAAAATCTTTACATTTTAGAAGGGACAAGTTCCTTTAGAGAGTACCTAAATTTTACCCCTAAGAAAAACGGGTCTGGGAGATAACTGGACTTGCTAAATATCATAAAGCTAGTTAGTCAGAGCTGGAGCTAAAATCCAGATTTTTATTCTAATGCTCTTTACACGATTACATACACATACTCTTGAAGTTATCTATATATTGCCACTTTCTAGCAAATGTGATAATGACTGGATATAGATCAACAACCATAACTGGGGAATAACGCTTGGTCAAGTTATTTATTAGAATTCTATTGTATGACAACTGTAATTTTATAAATAGTGAGACTGAGATTTTGATATTAATAATACTACTAATGATCTGGATTTGAGTCACAGATTTGTAGTGATAGTGAACAATGACTGCAAGAAACTAGATAGCGCACTGTTACAGCAAAAGGTGTGTAAACATGGCTCTAACAATGACTCAGCAACAATAACCCCGATTTTCCCAAGTTTAGTTTGATCTCCAGCCTCTGTAGCTTCTTTATTTTATTGACATATGTAAACAACACATGCACCAAAAACAAGTGCAAGAAAACTTTCCCATCCTGATGCTTTAACACGTTTGTTCTCTTGTAAAGTATGTGCAGGCATCACACATGACAGTACACATCAGAACAGTTTACTGACTAAAGGCAGAGTGAGATGCCCATTAGACATTCAAGAAAAGGTCACAGCCTCTGATTCTCCTCTCGGGCAGCACTCTGCCACCACTGAGCCTGTCACAGAAGGGTTTGCAAGCTCTGGGTCTTGTGCAAGGGACATCATCAAAACCACCTTTTTATTGCCTACATCTCTTTTTTTCCATCCAGGTAACAAGCTATAGAGGAACACGATAGATAATAAGTGGCAGAATCAAATAAGTTATTCATTCGATCTGCATGAGAGATTATTTTGCTCACTTAGTCAGCAATAATGAACAATAGCTAGGCTTTCAAATGAAACACTTTCCTCCCCCCAACTCCACCACACACACACACACACACACACACACACACACACCCCAAGATGTAATGGGTATTTTTTCCAAAAAGTAAAGAAAAAAAGATGGGGTGGGTAAGACAGAGCATTTTCACATTCTACATTTTCAGAGTAAGTATCCAACACGACTTGCCATGATAACTAAATTTATTATTAACTGTGTATTTCACGATGTTAGTGACAATATGTTAATGTGATTTTTCACGTCCTCCTGCAGTGAACAGATGGCTCCTTTTACTTTACTTTCCACATCAAGTGTGATTATTTCTTGGTGCCAAAAGCCACCTGCCGCTCCTCGGTCTCCAGTCTAATTTTTTATGTTGGTAAAACACAGCAGGACTTGTTATCAGTTGGATGGCATCTTAATAAAAGGAGACATGCCAACATATTGACATCATGTTCAAGGGGAAATTTCAGACCTTCAAACCCTTAACCCTCTTCCTCTGCCCCCCTTCAAAAAGTGAGGGAGAAAAAGCAAAAAAACCGATGCAGAGGTCCCACCAGTTTCAAGATGTTTGATTACAATTGTTGGGCCTAGAGCCAGGATGCTGAATAGGCCTCCCTTTGTCCCTAAACCCAAGCACCTCACTCAGGGTTCTGCTCTTTTATTCTGTGTAATGATAATTAGCCATAACATATTCCAAAGTCAAATGTAAGCAGGAATACATTAACATTGAGATCAATGTCAGGGCAATTTTCACTGGAAAAATGACAAAGAACACACACGCACACAGTCAAAAATTTCAAGATTCAATCATTCATACAATCACTTTCATAGCTGTGAATATGAAACTCATTGGCCTGTCTGTTATGAGTGCTTACCCAGAATGCCAAGGCCTCCTGATGTGAATGCAGTGACTCCCACAGCCTGCGCTTAACAGAGAAAACGTGAGTAATAAACCACGGTAGCTCGCTTTAATTTTTCCCTTCTTTATTAGAACAAAGAGGGATAGTATGTTAGGTGATTTGTGGTCCAAGAAGAGGTCTTCCAGGCAATTGGAGGGCATGGCTCTCAACAGCTGGTCCAGCACATTGGGGAACAGCATGTAGAAAAATGCATCAGCGTTTTGAAGATTACCAACTGTGATGATGCATTGGTTATGACACAATCTAAAAAAAGTTAAATTTCCTAGCCACAAACTATATAATTCAGTGCCCTTACCATCAGGGTGCACACTCTCAAATTCAAGACAAGGTATGTGCAAATTTGGTGAAATCAAAACTTTCAAAATTGATTCCCACTCATTAGAGACTGAAAAGAGTAGCAGCCTTCCTGAATGCCTCATATTTCTTGTTAAAAGCCAAACAATGGGTTAAACCTGCAGCTGGCTTCCTAAGACTTACAAGGGTTTATAAAAAGCAGAAGAAAATTCCTACAATAAAAGTACAAATACCTTAACAAAAATGATTCACAATTAATGGTTTTCTTGGGATGAACAACTATGAGTAGATTATGCCACCAAAGAGTCTCTCAAATTTATATAAACTTGGCATTGACTCTTTTATTCCTTTCAACTAATCCTCCAAACAAACAAAAGAACCTGTATGAAATAGATCTCTATTAACTGTTTTGCAGCTTTTTTTTGCATTACATTTTCCCAATATTTTGTTATAAAAATTTGCAAACATAGAAAAATTGAAAGAACCAACACCATTTTATCTACCACACAGATTCTACAATTAATATTTTATGATACTAATTTTACTATATATCTTTTCATTTATCCGTCTTTTTATCTATTCATCAATCTACCTTATTATATTAGATTGTAAAATGAATAATCAATAGCCCATCGAGCAATGAAAATTAAAATTGACTTTATGATAATTAGTTACAGTGAGAACCATATATAGTGGTGCTCATTAATTCATTCAATATATATTTCTTGAGTTTTTGCTTAGAGTCAGGCACTGTTCTAAATGCTGAAGATGCAAGATTGCATAAAACAGCCAAAATACCTGCCCTCATTGAACTTATAATTTAGTGGGCTTGACAGGGGGAAAATAATAATTAAATGAATGGCTCTTTAAAACAAGATGCGCAAAGGAAGATATGCCAATATAGACAAGTAGTTGGGATTGTTCTTAACTTAGATGTTATAATAAGTGCAGGAAGAATGTTTCATGCGTCGCTATATTATTGTCTAAAATAGAGCCTATATATAGCAACCTCTCAAAGCATATCTGTCAAATTACTGAATGAACAATTAAATTTTGAACTTTACAGTGTGGACATCATTTAAAAGATTTTATATTAAGAAGTAACTGCACTATAGAAGAGTGACCTTAAAGGTAAATAAGTAATAATAGAAAGTCAATTCATTTAACAACTCTAATTTTAGCAATCTTCTACTAAAAGACTTTTTGAAGAAATATCTGATTTGGGGAACTATTCTGAATAGTATGACCATCGTTAAAGGATTTGCATTTGTATGGAATATGACACAAATGAAATAATTTCCTTGTAAAGTACAATGCCTTCAAAAATAAGGTAGTACCAATGATTATTTCAGAGGTGCTTAAATTAAAATATAAGGAGGCTATTAGAGACTAACAATCAAAAGTGTTAATGTTTTTTAATTTCTATAATATGAAAATAGTAGAGTTAGTTTAAGCTTCTTAGCTTAAACAAACAAACAAATAAAAAAAGCATTGCTAGTCAGTTTTGGTTAAATCAATCAATAGTTTGTAATTACTCTAAGAAAGTTAAATCAATCTCGTCAACTTTCCTTTCTAAACTAAATTGAGACAATTATTATCTGATTATTTATCGGCTACAACTTACTCACAGTGGAACTAGTATGTAAACGAGTTCTTTATAAACAGAACTGATGACTTTATGTATGTTACTTGTATTAAAAACAAAATGCTTACAGTATCTCTAGGCTCAAAAACTAATATGATTGGGACATTTGTGTGTATATACTGGGGTGGCAGGGGAGAGGGAAAGTAGAAAACAAACTTTAGGTCAAATCTTTTTATTGAATAATCTGTACATAGAATGTTTACTACTGCCAAATACTTGGGAAGAAAAGAATTTTTTTAATTTTTTTAATGTTTCATGAGAATTAAAACATAGTATGGTAAACAGGCATACTGGTAAGTGTTGCCTCTAAATGTTTGCTTAGGAAATCTCTGGTTGAATTTTAAAACTTAACAAAGATATCAGGAAAATCTGTACCATCTCCTGATGATTTCAGTCCCCTAATATTCAAATTAAATCTGGTTGCTAATTTTGTTTTTCTGACTTCCTTTAAAAAGTTTACTTAAAAGGAAAATATGATCCAGTTAAAAAAGTAAAAGAACAATATTGTTGATTTTTATGGTATTTTCTATCTCATTCTGTTGGTTTCACTAAGAATAAATGAGCTGCATCCTTGAGCTAACTTAGAAGTATAGCCTATGGCCTAATGCAGAAAATTGCCATTCACTGATTGGACATTTCATGAATTAAAATTAATGAGTAGATAAATATTTATTCACCAACTTTACAATCAATCTGAAAATTTAAGCTTCTATTCAGTGGACTTCCACTCTTACAATGATGGAGTAACAGAGACTAGATTTATCTTCATTTATCATTTGAAACAATTAAAAAATGGACAAAATATATGAGACATTTCACATAAGTCAAAAATTACATAACAGCAGTTTATAAGATGCTGAATATCAGTCCATGAGGGACAGTGATCTCTAAGAGGCAAGAAACAAATAGCATGACTATTATGACTTCCCTAGCCTATTGCCTTGAGAGAGTATTGAGGCCACAGCACTAGGAAGGGAAACCCAGGTGGAGCCCAGTGGAAACCCCATAGTGAGGAGGTAAAGCTGAGCATCCAGAGAGACAAAGGCAGCTAGACCACGCAGGATATGGTACTGGAAAGAAAAGAGTTGTACAGGAAGAGAACTCTGGAGACTTTCAGAGTATCCCTTTTGAGTATTCAGTTCAGTACTGATCAGTGCATGTGTGTGAGGAAACTACATGAGACTGGGGAGAGATGCATATGAAAAGACTAATGATGACAGTACCCAGTATTTACCCACAACTGGGAACACGGACTATTTCCACCAGCCATGAAAAGCTCATTTTTCATGGGCCTTGGATAAAGTACACTGAAGGATCTCATCACAGGTAAGGGGAATAATTAGCCCCACATTAAACACTGTCCTGTTCCACCTAACAAATCTTAAAGGCAAGACCCAAAAGAATCAAATTGTTTCCATGTAACTTAACTGCGTCCCAAGACAACGCTCAAGGTCTTTAGGAACACAAAAATAACCAGCAATCCAACCAGGTAAAGTTTACAATGTTTGGCACCTAATCAAAAATTATCAAGCATGCAAAGAAGCAGAGAAATACAAGCCATGATGAGGAGAAAAATTAATCAGTCAAAATTGAACCAGAACTGACACAGATGCTAGAATTAGCGGAAGATGAAATTAAGTTATTCTAACTGTATCCCATGTGTTCAAAAAGCTAAGTTTATATTTTTAAAAATCCAATTGAACTTCTAGGGATGAAAACTACAATATGTGAGGTGAAAAATACAATAGATGGATTAATAGATTAAATAATGGAGAAGAAAGGATTAGTAAACTTGAAGACATAGCAATAGAAACTATCTAAAATGAATCACAGAAAGAGAAAATAATTATAATAATGAGTAGAGCAGTGAATGCCAATATATGTAATTGGAGTCCCTAAAGCAGAGAAGAGAGGAAAAATAAAACATATTTATAGAAATAATGGCCCAAAGTTTTCCAAATTTGATAAAATCCATAAACCCACAGACCCAAGTAGCTCAATGAGTCCCAAGCACAGAAAATAAGAAAACTACACCAAGTCATATCATCATAAAACTGACCAAAACCATTGATAAAGAAAAAAAAATCTTAAAGACAGTGAGAGAAAAACAGACATTTAAAAAATAAGTTTGACAGTGAAGTTCACACCTGAAACAACACAAGAGAGAAGAGGGCGGAGCAACAGTTTCAAGGCACTGAAATTTAAGAAAAAAAAAGTTAATAAGAATTCTATATCCAGAGAAAATATCTTTAAATAGTAGATGAAATACTTTTCAGATGTTCAAATGTTGTAAAAATTCATTTCCAACAGACCACACTACAAGAAATATTGGGGGAAATCTTACAGGTAGAAGGAACGCGATAACTGAAATGTGGATCCACACAACACAATGAAGAGCACAAGTAACAATAATTATGTTGGTAAATATATGATTTTTTTTTAAGCTTAAATCTCCTTAAAAGATAATTGAGTGGTTGGGGGTGGAGCTCGAGCCAAAGGAGTGGGGTGAAAAGATGCAGCGCTGGTTAGAGAACAAAGCATGCCCCAGCGCATTCAGGTTCAGCCTAGGCAGTTACTGAGCCTGCGCATTATGATCCTGACGCTCCTGACGTTCTGCGTACCCCACCCCCACCAACACCTCCATCACCGGGGAACGGCACCAGAGCTGCTGAGCACCGGAGCAGCTGAGCCCACCTACAGGTTTCATGGCAGCTCCGAAGATGGCAGTTGTGGGGCCGTTGGTGGGGGCAGTGGTCCAGGGTACTGACTCCACTCATTTTATGGTGGATACATCTCAGGGGATACATCTCAGGTGTACCATAATAATATCAAACATGGATTCTCAAGATGTGAGCTTTTCACAGAATGAAAAAAATCCAGCAATTCTGTCTCTTAATGTAATGACGCTATAACAGACTGACTTTATTTATAAACCACTTGCTGCATGACTTATGAGAACCCTACAAGTAAACCTATGGCTAGAAATAAATTACAGCACAAAACACTACAGAAACATTTGGTGTGTTTTTTTAACATCAGCAGTTAAGGTCAGGCCAACCACTAGGAGTCAACCCTCTCCACTGTCATGAAATCCTGCTCCACTCCCTCTAAAATATAGAATATTCAGATTCTGTCTATGGAATTTTTCATCAAACATTTTCTAACACTTATGGACCAGGATTTGGTTCTCTGTGCTACACGCACTTGATTAAGAGGTGTAACTAACCTGCTAAAACTGAGGGACATCTTATTGTAGTTGTTGTTTTGAATGGATCCCAAAGTCCTCTTTTGCACATATTAGGGAGACCACAATACCTTAATTGAATGTTTAATGGAAACATACGTTTTTATAATAGAAATTTAGTATTCTTATAGCTATTTTCCTAGAAGATATTCATCAAAATTCTTCAGACATTTTACATGTCCTTACTAATTACACTAATTTTCTGTGTAAATCCTATAGGAAGAAGGACATGTTTTCCTTTGTTTTTCCTTTACATATTTCTATTTTATGTAGTTTACTTGGTATGTATAACATATATGCTTATATACTTCATATAGAGAGACCATCGATGAAGCTTAGAAGAAAGGTAGTCTTAAGTGGACCAGTACTTACATAAATATTTTAGGGTAAACATTTATATATATATATATATATATATATATATATATAGAGAGAGAGAGAGAGAGAGAGAGAGAGCAATGAGCATGCATACTATTTATCAGGAGAAACTTGTTTTTAAAGAGGTGGTATTTAAAATTTATATGTTTTATATTGACACAAAACAAAGTATATTATGATTTTAACTGTATTTTACACATTACTTTTTTAATTTAATTGTCTTAGCTGGATATATGCTGGAAGAAAAAGGAAAAAAACTGTGGAATACTACAGTAAGCATTATTTTCAAGCTGAGAAAAGAGAACTGATTGCTCAAATGAAACTAATTATATAGTATGTAGTTTAAGCATATGCAGAAGAAAACAAAAATAGCAAGAAAGTTGGAAGTAGATAAATGGAAGTGTAATAAATACTCTAAGATTCATATACTATATGGGAAGTGGTATAATATCATTTGAAGTTACACTGTTAATTAAGTACTCTAAATCCTAAAATAACAAAACAAAAAGTTAGAATTAATAAGCAAATTTAGTACATAAGCCAGTACTATAAAAATATTCATTTGATCCAAAACAAGACAGAAAAGAGATGAAAAAGGAAAAAAAGAATAGATAAGAAAATAGAAAACAATAATAGGAAAATACATTTAAACCTAACCATGCCAATAAGCACATTAAATATAAATGGTCTAAATACCTCAATTAAAAAGCAAGATCGTCATATTAGATAAAAAAGAAAGACTCTAATATATACTGCCTCCAAGAAACATATTTCAGAAAAAGAGAAAAAAATAGTCAAAAAGAAAAAGGATTTTAAAAAGATATACCATACTCATATTAATGGAAAGAAAGCTGAAGTGGCTACATTAATATCAGAAGGTAAATTTCAAAGCAAAGAATATTACCAGTGATGGACAAGGTCATTTTGCAATGATAAAAGGGTCAATTCATTAAAGAGATATAACAATCCTAAACATATATATACTTAATAACAGAGCTTCAAAATACATAAAGCAAAATCTGATAGAACTGAAAGAAAAAGGAGGTAAATCTACAATTATAGTAAGAGATTTCAATATCTCTCCCTCAACATTTGACAGAACAAGTAGACAAATTAATGATATAGATTTGAACAATACTATCAAATAACTTAATTGACATTCATATAACATTCCACCCTACAGTAGGAGAATACATACTCTTTTCAAGTGCATATAAAATATTTACCAAGACAGACCTCATTTAGGCTATCAACCAAGCCTCAATAAATTTAAAAGGATTTCATATAAGGTATGCCATCAGAGTACATTGGAATTATAAATCAATAAAAGGTTTTTGGAAATCTCCAAATATTTGGAAACTAAATTTAAAACTTTTAAATAATCCATGAGTTGAAGAGATAAAGAAGGAAAATAGAAAATATTTGGAACATAATAAAAATGAAAACACAACATATCAAAATTTATGAGATATTACTAAAGTAGTACTTAGAAATTTCTAGGACTAAAGGCCTATGTTAGAAGAGAGACAAGGTTTCAATCAGTGACCTCAGCTTCAATCTTAAGAAACTGGAAATAGGATAACAAATTAAATGCAAAGTAAGAAAAGAAAAGAAAAAATAAAGAGGAGTGCAATAATCAATGGTATAGAAAATAGAAAAACAATAGCAAAAATCAATATAACCAAAATTTGTTCTTTTAGAATATCAATAAATTGATAACCTTTAAGCCTAGACTGGACTAATAAAAAAAGATGACAAAAATTATCAATATCAGGAATGAGAGTGATATCACTATAGATCCTAAGGATATTAAAATGATAATACAGGAATATTATAAAAACTTTATCCCAGTAAATTGACAACTCAGATGAAATGAACAAATTCCTTTAAAAACACAAGCTACCAAACTCAAGGAAAAAACAGATAACTTGAATAGCCCTATATCTATTAAATAGGTTGAATTCCTAGTTTAAAACCTCCTCGCAGAGAAAACTCCAAGCCCAAATAGGAGTTATTTCTTCAATGATAAAGAAATAATACCCATTCTACACAAACTCTTCCAGAAAACTGAAAAGGAAGAAATACTTCCAAACTCATTCTATGAGGCCAAGATTACAGCATTAATCTGATTCCAACACCAGACAAAGGCATTACAAAAAACAAACAAAACAAAACAAAACAAAAAACTGCAAATCGATATCCTTTATAAACACTGACGCAAAAATTCTAATCAAAGTTTTAGCAAAATTAATCTAACAATGCATAAAAAGGATAAGACATCATGACCAACTGGGGGGAAGCTAGGATAATGAATCAGTGTAACTAGAAAACTCAATCAATATACTTCACCATATTAACAACCAAGAAAGAAAAACTGCATGAGATATAACTACACACTGACTTGAGTGCCTAAAATTAAAAAGAAAACCATATCAAGTTTGGTAAAGATGTAGAGGAACTGAATCTCCCATATGATTCTACTGAAAAAGTAGAATGATTACAAACATTTTAGAAAACAGTTTAATGGTTTCTCAAAAAACTAAATATTACATCTATCACATTATCCTAGATATTTACCCAAGAGAAATGAAAACATATGTCTATACAAAGATTTTTCCATAGCACTTTACTTGTTATAGCCAAAAACTGGACACAACTCAAATGTCCACCAGCAGGTGAATGAATAAACGAACCATGGTATATCCATAAAATGAAAAGCTATCCAGCGACTACTGATACACACTACAACATAGATGAATTTCAAAATAATTAAGCTGAGTGAAATAAGCCAGACAAAAAAGAGTAGTATATATGTAGTGTCTGATTCTATTCATATACAGTTGTAGGAAATGCAAACTATTACATAATGGCAAAAAGCATATCAGTGGCTGCCTGGGAACTGGGGGGTGGGGACAGGTGGGGGGATGGGAATGAGGAGTGGGCAGCAGGGGGTAGGAGGCATGATTACAAAGAAAAATTGGGAGGAATGAATATGCTCATTATATTAATTATGGTGATGTGTCAAGGGTGAGTATTTATGTCAAAATTAATCAAACTGAACACTTTAAATATCATATGTCAATTATACCTCAATAAAACTGTTTTAAAAAAGAGAAAAAGCTTACCTCAAACTCTGAAGGAATATAACCAAAGTTTGCTCAAGTAGGTTAATTCTTTGCTCTTCTCTATTATGCATACTGATATATCCTCTGCTTCTACAGTCTGCTAGCATGGGGTGTTCCAGTCCCTATTTCTAGAAGGTCTATGAGCTTTATTTGAAGTCATTTGTGTGATTAGGCTGGCAAAATACATGATAATGTCTAGTATCATTGAAAACAAATTAACTTCCCATTTCATTTATCTGTTCATAATTCTCAGTCTGGGACCCACTGCAACTGACTTTATGAAGAGTCACAAACAAAGATGTCATAAGAAAATTAGACTAAAAGTCCTCAAACTCAGTATCTCATTCGTTCTCACTTCTTCAATATTATACTCCTGTGATCATATCTTTGCCTTTATAAGTCTCACTTTCATAATTTAATATAATTACATTATTACATAATATTACATAATATAATTACATTATATTGGTAAATTACAGTACTTTGCCCCAAGGCTATAAAGGAGCTTCTGTATATTCTATTATAAAATTAACTAATTAATAATTTCTCTATATTGCCACTAAGCAGAACTACACAGTTAAATTATGACGATGGCCTCGCATCACATGCACGTTATAAAACAGCAGTCATTATTTAATGTCAGTCATACGTGTGAGTGAGAGGGCATGAGCTCAAACACTAACCAGGAGAATGAAAAGCATCTAATTCTGATACTGTTTTCCAAAGATACAGTTTGTGAATTAAAACAAGTCGTGGCTGAGAAGGGTCAGTAAGGAGAAAGAGAGAGAAGAAACAAAGAAGCCCATGAAGGGAAAGGGATGTTAAAGGTATCCAAAGAGAAACAAGCTGTACTATTAAATCTAATTAGAGACACCCTATATGGTATCCATGTAGAAGCAGCTTTAGGAGTGGCAGCCATAAACATCAAACTTAGAGGGATAAGCATCTTCCCCTCCTCACCCGGTAGAGAATCCTAAATTACTATCTGTTTGTGCCTGATTTCTGGTGCTTATGTTATTATTTTGATATTCATACTCATAAGCTCACAGGGAAGCTATTGATTCACTCGCAAGTAAGCCCTTTTCCCAATACATCAGTATAAATGTTACATTAAACAATCCGCGTTTAGGTGGAACATTATAAACCTACTCTATGACTGTTAGATATGGAAAATTTGTTTCCATGCTGTTTTCTTTTTAATCAGAACAAATAAGATCCCCTAGAGTAATCCTCCAGCAAAGTCTAGAGTAAATACAGCACCATCTCAGACAGTCACCTACTTTAGCCTCCCACGGAAATGACAGCGCTATAGTCCATTCTGATTGTTTCAATCAAAACAAAATGAATAAACTTAATAAACTTAATATTTAAATATTCCCCCATAGTTTCCATCAACAACCTTTATAGCCAGATTTATCTGAGCGTTGGAGAAATTTCATGTGACCCTTGTCCTCTGTGTGTTTAGCATACGTTACAGTTCATTATCATATCAGCCCTCAACAAACTGATTTATTTTACAGAAAGAAAAGAAAAGAAGGCCTTGACCTTTGGTGGGAAAAAAGTAGAGGGTGATAAGACTGTTAATAATCTTATATTCAACTAACTATGAAATTCATTTCATTGTAAATAATCCACAAATCTTTCTCCTATTCAGTTATTAAAGGATGTTTTTCAAGTGTCATAGGAAATCCAAGCTTGAAAAACATTTGCAAACCCAAAACAGTGAGGAGACATTATATGTCCATACTAGGAGCTTCAAAGTAGAGCTAGGCAAAAACCAAGATAAAAATGTTCTAATGATTGCAAATGAGGATAACTCTGATCTGTCTAGCTTTTACTCTAAACTGAAGTAGGCAACCTGCTTAACTGCATGTCCCTGTTTCCACCTTTGTATGACTTAACAAAGTGACCAGAGCAAGGGCTGAGTAGACACCTTGCAGCAGGAAGCTTTGATTAGGATATCTCTCTCTCTCATTGTAAGATAAGGTTTGTCTGGCCTGAAGTATATTTTACCGAATAAACTGACCACTTCTTCTCAGCTCTTTTTTAAATAGGCCACAGATATCTACCATTAGCTCAGCTTCACAGTTGAGAACAATGAGGAAAAGAACAGGAAAATCACCTTCCCAATCCAAAAAGGGTATAGCTTTAGAACTGAGGAGATGGTTCATCAGGAGAATATGATTACTTGCCTAGAATTTAGTATTTTCAAAAATATTTTCTCAATGAAAACTCCAAGACTACTTTCATGATGTAAGAAGAGCCTGCAGGTGGATGGGGCTTGAGAAAGCTTCTAGCTCAACATCTTTTAATACAAAAGAAGTGAAAAGTTTAAATAACTTACTAGATGTCATTACAAACATGCTGGGAGTAAGATTAAAATCTAAGTTTTTATATCATAATGTTCCTTTAGCTTCACCCAGCTGGTAGGGCTTTTCTTGGGCTTTGTCTACCTCAAACAGCTGTGTTATGACTTTTTACAAGATGAAAGAAGAGGTAATAATAACTTATGAATTTCTTATAAAAGATAGAGTTATGTCTTGCTCAACAAATAATTTGGTGCATACTTACATACCCATACACACATACAATTTTTATGGCCACTTAAGCGAGGCACATTCTGGAAGATTCTGAACTATAATAAAATCATTTTCCATTCTCCAGCGATTTTCTATTCCTGAAAAAAATGTTTACAGACTCTTTGGGGAGCCATTTCCTTAGTCATTTAAACATGCCAGAAAATTGGGAGAGCGCTGGTAGAGGTACCATTCCTTTCTAGATACAAAGCTTGCTACTCATCTCCAAAAAACTGATACACTTTCAGACTTACCTAGTTCATCCCTTCATTTCAGGGAGAGATGCAAGTTTCTTCTTCTTCCACCTCCTCTTCCTTCTTCGCCCTCCTCTTTGTCTTTTTCTTTTTCCTGAGACAAATCCACTGAGTCATATCATATGGTATTTACTACTCATATTCACAAACATCAAAAGGACGGCAATCTGTTTAATATCCTGCAGATGAACATGTGCTAAAAATTGGCGCTGGCAATCAGGCACACACTGCCCACCGGGCACCAAGCAGCAATGTGCTAAAGATCTGGCCTGTTGTTCCATAGAGAAGAATGACCTTCATTACAATTGTTTCAAAAACAAATTATGGACCAAATGTTTGTCTAGATGAGTACTTGGAAGATCATTTATCTTTCATTCATCCCCTCACAGCTTCTACACTTCAGCTCTATTGCTGTCAATGCATTCTTTGCCAGTTTGTATGTATGTTCCTCTCCTATTTGTTTCTATAAGTTCACTATAGTTTCACCTTCTCATACCAGCTCCAGTGTATATTATGAGAATCATACAATGCCTACAAATAAAAAGAACATTAACAAAAAGGGTATAAATCTTTACAAAATAGTTTCTATAGCATCTCCTCATGTCTCATTTTGTCATGTCATTGGAGAATGGAAACATTTACTTTGCATTTTCCAGATGTTAGAGACTGCAAAAGAAGATAACCTAAGAGAGATGAAACTTTAAATTTAAAACAGGTCCCTAATGAATTTTAGCTAGAAATTGGGAATCTTATACCTCAGGCTCCTTATTTTAAATATTTAGAAACTGGGTTCCAGAAGTGGTGATGGTCCAAGGTGTTAGGGCTGTGTTGTGCCTGGAAGTGCTGGGATTAGAACCTAGCCGAACTTTCTTGTATACGTATGCCAAATTTTCTTCGAAGATTTCAATTTTAAAAATAAAAACTGCTGGTTTTCTCTAAGATCACATTTAGAAATACTTAGAAATGCAGTGGTAATTGCATAGCATTTTCCCCTCAACATTCAGAACTGTTTTAAGTCCCAGGGAACTACTTTAGGGGAACTGACTTTAAAAGTATCTTCTCTCTGTTTCTTTCCTTTTGTTCACACTCTTTTAGTTCAGGCATCACAATTAATGGTACCAGATATACTACAGTAACCTAACTTTTCCTGTCCCATCTCTCAAATGTAACCACTACCTTTCCACCATGGTTCTCTCTCCCTTCCTGTTCCCTTGTCACCTCTGTCTCTGATTTTACATAATTTATTGTTTCTTTTCCAGCACTCCAGACCTGTTGGAAATGCCCCCACACCAACCCCCAAACCGAGCCCTCTTACCTCTGGGCAGAGCCTTCTAGGTCTCCCAGCTGCAGGAGCTGTTCAGAGGCACGAGGGGAAAGTGGAGCAGATCTCCGTTCTTTCAGAGCCCCTCTGATTGTTCTTATGAACATTCTTTGAGCTTCTTCTTCCTCTAGTCGTTATGTTAATGCAAGTTCCTGTGCCCGATGCACAGTGAAGCCAAACAAACTGAAACGTCGGTGTTTGGAGTAGAGAAAGGTTTATTGCAAGGCCCTGCAAGGAGACGAGGTGGCTCATACCCTCAAAAGCCCCGAGCTGGGGCTTCCCTGGTGGCGCAGTGGTTGAGAGTCCGCCTGCCGATGCAGGGGACGCGGGTTCGTGCCCCGGTCCGGGAAGATCCCACATGCCGCGGAGCGGCTGGGCCCGTGAGCCATGGCCGCTGAGCCTGCGCGTCCAGAGCCTGTGCTCCGCAACGGGAGAGGCCTGAACAGTGAGAGGCCCGCGTACCGCCAAAAAAAAAAAAAAAAGCCCCAAGCTCCCTGAAGGGTTTCAGCAAAGCGCTTTTAAATGCCAGGTTGGGGGCGGCGGCGAGGTGGTTGCAGGGTGTGTGATCAGCTTGTGCACAGTTCTCCGACTGGCTGATGGTGATGTAGCAGAGTGGTGACACAGGGGTTAACATTATCAGTCCCTTAGGCTCCAGGAGGCTTGGGGCTATGTGCTCCTGGTTGTCAAGCAGTTAACATCTTCCATTTGTTGGAGAGGGGGGTTTTTACATCTGCAAAACGACTCAGGAAGTGTGCATCAAATACTATTATCTAGGTACTTCAGACAGGAGCTAGAGAAGAGGATATGGGGGAAGGCCTGTCCTGGGAAGGCCCCATGTGGTCCTGCTTGGTTACAGTTGCTCAACATCAGAGAATGTTTACGGGCTCTGACCTTTCGATCTTGCTACACAGGTTCTTAATAACTGTGAATCTGGACCGTGGAGGCAACAATTCGAGCCTCCAGGATGCTGGTGTCTTCAAGTTCTGCCGCGACCTTGTTCTCCAGCTGTTCATGCCTAATTTTCTGCTTTGCATTCCTTTTCGCATCTCCAAAGATCAGAGTCTATTCGACATGTCAACGCTCTCATTTCAGAGTTCCTCTGGGGTCGTGGAAAGGGGTGGAAGGAGGAGAGTCATCTTCCTGCTGGCTGTGTGACAGACCTGACTCTGGGCCAGTGTCTGAGACGGACTAGGACTCAGAGCCCGCCGCAGCTCGGTGCGCTACGGTGGCCAGCAGGGGCCACGTGGCCTCTCTTCGCTATGTCTGTGCTTTGAGGCGCCGCCCTGTGGGCGTGGGATCCACATAGCCACACTTCTCTTGAAAAGAGAAATCTGTTCATTTTACCTTACCGCTTTAAATGTACTAATTGCAACCATTTCACAGGTAAGCTAAGCAGCCTGGCATTTAACATCCTAATACCTATATTCTGTCTTCCACCTGTTCTAGGTGCACTTCACTTGTGATCTTTTCACTTACCATGTCTCTTCCTGGAAGCTGTCATATTAAAGAGAATCTCTGCACTTTTTCTAGGCAGACAAAATTAGAGATGTAAAATAAGACTTCGATTATGGTGTTTTCCCTTTCACAGGATGAATATCATTCTTTCATCTTAAATAGTAGATGTTATCCTCATTATTTAGGGGTGAAAAATGGATTCTTGGTGCGATTTAAAGGTCTGAGATGATCATTAACCTGTCTTAGAAATCAGTTATTGCATTATAACTTTTCAAAAATCTTCTAAATAGCTAGTTACTTCCATTTTTAATAGTACTCATTCTGTGTATTGCTTTTTATTAATTCATTTAAGTTAACCCTACTGCATTATTCTAAAAATAACTCTACCTCAGTCAAATTTCCTTATTTAATTTATTTTTTTAAAAAAATTTTATTGGAGGATAGTTGATTTATAATGTTGTGTTAGTTTCAGGTGTACAGCAAAGTGAATCAGTTAAACATATACATATATCCACTCTTTTTTAGATTCTTTTCCCATATAGGTCATTACAGAGTATGGAGTAGAGTTCCCTGTGCTATACAGTAGGTCCTTGTTAGTTGTCTATTTTAAATGTAGTAGTGTGTATATGTCAATCCTAATCTCCCAGTTTATCCCTCCCTCCCAAATTTCCTTATTTAAAAAAAAAAGTCCTTATATCCAGTCCACAATGCCCACCATTTATTACAAAATCAAGATTTCATTACCCTTTGTCTTTTTCTTTCCTGATTAGTTTGATGCTTAGTTTAGTACACAGTAGTTAATTCATATGTGAGTTTTCTAATCCTTAGTTTCTCATTGATCATGACAGAAGTTTATGAATAAAGAGGGATTATCCTCATAGTAATAATCTCTCATAAAAATCAGAATGCCAATCTTAGTTTGGTCATATAACTCAGCTTAACAATGAATCAATCCATAATGTTTATTAAGTTCCCCCTCTGCTAGGTACCATGGGAAATATAAAAGTGGGAACTACATGATACCTGCCTTCCAAGATTTTGTAATCTAGTAGTGGCAATAAGTCATATACAGAAATGGCCATGAAGTAAGGCAGTATTTGAAAAGTACTATTTAGTGAATGAATGAATGAATGAATGTGCAAATGAATGGATTGCATACGCAGTAGGTGATACGGGAGGGAAAGGACACTTGTATCTGGAATTAGAAGGAAAATATAATGGCAGAACCAGCCTTCTAAGATATGAACCAGACTTCTAAGATGGATAGGATATCAATAGATAAGGATGGAGAGATGAAAATAAATTTACTTGTGGGAAATAATACGAGCAATAGCATCAGAGACAAGTTCCACAGTTTTTAAGTTTATCAGTTTAAACAGAGCAAGATAATGTTGGAAAGCAGCTGGGTAATAAAAGTTGGAGCCAGATTTTGAAGAACCTTGAATATCAAGCTAAGAACATGTCTTTTTTTTTTTTTTTCCTGTAGGGACTAGAGCTCCACAAAAGGTTTATGTTGAGGTAGGTAACATGATAAAAATCTCATGTCTGTCCCTCCTTGACTGCTAGCTTTCATTATTGAGAGAATGCATGGAGTAGCAGTAGGGCATGGGCTACTGGGTTTAGAGCTGGGCTCTACCGCTTACTGTGTGACCTTTGCCAAGTTACTTAACCTTTCTGTGCTTCAGTTTCTTCAACTCTAAAATGAAGATGAAGATGAGGATGGTGATGATGATAATGATAGTTTTATGGAATAAATGAATTATTTGAGGAGCAAATGAGTAAATGTATGTAAAGAGCTTAGATCAATTCCTGGTAGTGGGTAAGCCCCACGTAAGAGTTTGCTATTAGTACTGTCAGTATAACTATTGCCAAATAGGATATAAAGACAGAAAAGTTGGGTGATTCTTGGGTTTCTATATCTTTAAAACTGAATTTCAAAACAGTTCCTAAAAAAAGCAAATACTGATCATAGACCCAGTACAGGCTTAATTATGTGTATTATAAGCATAGGCTTAAAAACTAAGGCATTATTTGATAACTGAGATGTCCTTTGTGTGATTAAGAGGATGTGAAAAGTATAACTAAAGAGTGGAAAGAGAAGTTATGTAATCAAGATTTCTAGGCTATGAAAATACATTTTTAAAGAATTCTTACAGTAGACTTGGCAATGATTTCTTGGATATAACACCAAAAGCACAGGCAAAAAAGAAAAAACAAATTAATTGGGACTTATCAAAATTATAAACTTCTTTGTATGAAAGGGCACTATCAAGAGAATAAAAAGACAACACATAGAATGAAAGAAAATATTTGCAAATAATATATCTGATAAGGAATTAATATCCAGAATATATAAAGAAATGCTACCATTCAATAAAAACATAAGCAAAAAAAAAACCCAACCCTCGTAAAAGTTGGGCTTAATAGACAATTCTCCAAGGAAGATATACAAATGGCCAATGAGCACATGAAAAGATGCTCAACATGGTTAGTCATTAGGGAAATGAAAATGAAAACTACAAAAAGATACCATTTCACACCCATTAGGATGGCTATCATCAAAAAAAAAAAAAAAAAGAAGTATTGGCAAGGATGTAGAGAAATTGTGACTTTTGTGCACTGCTGGTTGGAAGGTATAATGGTACAGGTGCTGTGGAAGACAGTATGATGGTTCCTCAAAAAATTAAACATAGAATTACCATATGATCCAGCAATGCCATTTCTAGGTATATACCCAAAAGAATTGAAAGCAGATACTCGAACAGACATGTGTACACCAATGTTCATAGCAGCATATTCACAAGCCGAAAGGTGGAAGCAACCTAAATGTACACTAACACATGAATGGATAAACAAAATGCATTATGTACATATAGTGGAATATTATTCAGCCCTAAAAAGGGATGAAATTCTGATACACGCTCCAGCATAGGTGAACCTTGAAAACATTATGCTAAGTGAAAGAAGTTAGACACAAAAGTAAAAATATTGTATGGTTCTACTTATATGGGAATAATTTGAGAGTCAAAATTTATAGAGACAGAAAGCAGAAAATAATGGTTACTAAGGGCAGGGGAAGGGAGTAATGAAGAGTTTTTGTTTCATGGGTACAGAGTTTCAGTTTAGGATGAAGAAAAAGTTCTGGAGGTGTACGGTAGTGACAGTTGTACAACAATGTGAATGTACTTAATGCCACTGAATTGTATACTTAAAAACAGTTAAAATGGAAATTTTAATATTATGTATATTTTACCACAATAAAAAAAAATCTTTGCTTTTCTGTGGTTATCAACTGCCCAGAGCTGATTTAAGTAACTTCCAATACCACACCCTGGATCACACTTCTTATGTAACATAAAACTTACAAATGATCGTTATGACAATTTCTAAATAGACTATTTGCCCTTCTCCAAATCCATATATCCCCTCCAGTTATTGCTGTTTTTATTAAAATGTCCTATTCCCAAAATAACAACATTCAGAGGCATTTTGTTTTCAATAGGCAATTGGAGAAAAATAGTTCCCTAGAAACACGGTAACATTTGCTGCCACGAAAACATTTTTTCCCTTGTTTTTAGCATTTATTTGTCCACATTCTCCTAGGTTCGATTTGCCAAACACTTTTTTTATTGAAGTATAGTTGATTTACAATGCTGTGTTAGTTTCTGGTGTACAGCAAAGTGATTCAGTTATGTGTGTGTGTGTGTGTGTGTGTATGAACACAAATGTATAATTTTTTTCAGATTCTTTTCCATTATAGTTCATTACTAGATATTGAATAAAGTTCCCTGTGCTATAGAGCAAGGGTCCCCACCCCCGTCCACCGCCTGTTAGGAACCTGGCCGCACAGTAGGAGGTGAACGGTGGATGAGAGAGCTTAGCTTCATCTGCCGCCCCCCCTATCCCTCGCATCACCGCCTACACCATCCTCCCCGCCCCGTCCGTGGAAAAATTGTCTTCTACGAAACTGGTCCCTGGCGCCAAAAAGGTCGGGGACTGCTGCTATAGAGTAGGATCTTGTTGTTTATCCACTTTATGTATAGTAGTTTGTATCTGCTAATCCCAAGCTCCTAACTTATCCCTCCCCCTCCAGCTTTCCCCTTTGGTAATCATAAGTTTGTTTTCTATGTCTGTGAGTCTGTTTATGTTTTATAAATAAGTTCATTTATATCATTTCTTTTATATTCCACATAAATATCATAGGATATTTGTCTTTCTCTGCCTGACTTACTTCACTTAATATGATAATCTCCTGGTCCATCCATGTTGCTGCAAATGGCAATATTTCATTCTTCTTTACAGCTGAGTAATATTCTATTATATATATACGTATACATATACATATATATATATATACCACATCTTCTTTATCTATTTATCTGTCGGTCGACACTTAGGTTGCTTCCATGTCTTGGCTATTGTAAATAGTGCTGCTATGAACATTCCTCAATGTTCATGCATCTTTTCCAATTAGAATTTTCTCGGGATATATGCCCAGGAGTGGGATTGCTAGATCATATGATAACTATAGTTTTAGTTTTTTATAAACCTCCATACTGATCTCCATAGTGGCTACAGCTGCCTTGAAAACTTTTGAAACCAGTAAACTGTAGACCAAGTAAAATTCTCTCACCACTCCTATGTCGTATTGGCATACACATTTACTTGCATTGATATGAAAGTATGGCTGATTATGAACAATCTGAGAACAAAGGAGAACAGCGAAGGGGAGAGATTGAATGATCCATGGTAGGATTCTCATTAGGATGTCCCCAAAGAAATCTTAGGACATAGGGTTCATTGTGCTGGTTCAATTATTCTTGCCTTCTTTTCTAGGAAAATATATCCTAATAATGAAGAACTTGCATTTTATGTACTGAAATATACTCTCTAAAGCTAGTTAGTTTATATGCATTTAAATGTAGCATATATTATCCATAAAACAATAGTTCAAAATTTCAATATTCTTTGCATAATAAACCTGAATAATATGCATTTTAGTTTCCAGAAACTTTAGGACTCTGAGGGGAGATTTTTCACCAGAGATTTAAGTCCTTCTCCATGACCCTTGTTTCTCCCCTTTCTCACAAATCCTGAAAAAATGAGCATGACTCCCAAGTGTGGCTCTGAAACTGTCGCTTTGTAAAGAAAGATACCCATCTGTTCCTTTCATTGTCTTCCTAGTCATCTCTGACTGGGTTTGGGATGTCCAAATCCATTTCTGTTACTGTCAACACTACAGAGCCAAGAACTCTTTGGACAAGTAACTGCATTACAAGCTATTGCCTTATGTGTCCTCAAAAGAATTGCCCTTGTCTGGATCCAGAACCTTTATTACAAGAGAAAATGCAGAATAGTCAGCAAGAAAAAAATGCATTTGATATTAGATCTGCTATCAAAATGGACATTTTTAAAGATGAATACCAGCCAACAGAAAACAAAGCATGTCAAATGTCCAACAAATGTGGCATTTTAAACTTGACCTTTCCTAATGTGCTGGTATTTCAGAGGTTATTATTTTTCATGAATGTTCTTAACAGAATATATAAACTATATGAAAAGACACTATTCCTGTTTATTCCCCTCTAGAATGTAATCACAGGGCCAATTTTTAAAAACACAACAGAAAAATTTGTTGAGCTGGAATTTTGATTTGCTTCTTTAAATGAATAAACAGAGACCTGAATTTTATTGTTTTTATTCCCAGAGATTTTCTGGTCAATCTTGCATTATAACCTGCTTCTGAGTTGCTACCTCTTAAAGCAGAAATATTATAGAAGTACAGTTTTTGATAAGTACTTCTATTTTCACAAATGGAAAGTTCTACGTTTTCCAACAAATTCAAATAACTTCAGGATAGAGAACTTGACATAGTGCTATGACCTCACTAGATTCATTAATCCAGTTGTCATTTATTGAGTGTCCTGTATATGCCAGGTATTGTGTCCTCTAGGCAGTGGCAATACAAAGATGAATAAGATACTTTACCTTTGAAGAATGTATTGTTGTGTGGCATAAGCAAATAAATATAAAAATGTGATAGCTACTTCCCCTGGAGCTACATCAGGCTGGGGGTAAAACCAAAGGTAAGATAATAATAAATGTTATTTCTTGAAGTTATTTCATGAAATGCCATCTCCCCAAGTCCTTAGCCTCTGGTCAATGCAGGGCTGCTCCAGCCTTCATGCTGAGGTCACTGCCTTAGATCAAAAATGATGAGTGTTGATTCACAAGACTGCCATTTGCTCTGCCCACTGTTCTTTACAAAATCTCACTTGTACCCTTTCCTGTGTAGGTAAGTAGTCTCTGCACCACCTGGGTCTAGAAAAACCACACAGTTTCTTTTCCTTTCCACATCCAAACACTTAAAAATATCCATGCTAGAGCCCCATCACCAGAAATTCTGATTTAATTCATTGACTTTTTTTTTTAATTACGAAAGTGATATTAAACTGCAGTCAGGCTTGAGAACTGTTAGTCTAAGTGACTGCCCACTATAATAAACTCCTTGACTCGACCAACTAAACCAGTGTACAAACAACACAGCCTCATGAGCCTCAACTCATTGAAAGGACCTCTGGTTCTTGGCCTTTCCATCCCTTGCTTCTGGACTCCGAAATTCCTTCTCAGCAGGGCAAGAAAGAGACTGAGATGAGACACTTGCCCATCCCTCAAGTCTACTAAAATGGAAGACGTTATCCCATCTCCATCTCTCCACAATTTCCAGTATTTGACAGGAGTACTCCATCCCAAGTAGATGCAAAGGCAATTGCTCAGTTATGTGAGTAAATAAATCCAGATTTGGCTAAGCCTGAGTTGGAATTCTATCACATGCAAACGAAAAGACTCCTGGCTAATAGATGCTCCTTCCCAGGCTGAATTTTGGGCTACCTCTTTGGAGTTCTCATAAAATGTTGTTGCCTCTAGGATCAATTAACAAATTATATCTCAATTATGTGTTTGATTGCCTCTTTTGTCTACTAGACTACAAGCTTCTTTAAAGTAGGAGCTATCTCCCTTTTTCCTTTTTCTTCCCTTGTATTAGAGTTCGACAGAGAATAGGTGTTCAATTTTTTAAAAATGATGGATGAGTAAAAGATGAATATTTTCCTCATATTTAAAGTTTTTTAAATTTCTTTCTTCAGAATTCCTTTCTTCAACAGAGATAATATCTAGAACTCTAAAATGGCTCCTAGAAACTCTTGCAATTCAAATTTTAAAAATAACGTTAATATTGCTCAGCATATCAACAATGAATCTGAAATACCACTTAGCTGTCCCATATGTATGCCCTGTACATTCTAGAACTGAATGCCTGTCAGAAAATTGGCAGTATTTTAAGTCAGATATGAGACACACACACACACACACACACACACAAAATCTAAGCCTAGAATCCTGAAGGCACTAACTTTTAACCAGTGTAAACATCGCATGTTTTGAAGAATTATACCTATCACTGAATAAGATTTCTGTTAGTCTTTCTCGATTTATAGCTAAAAGATCAATGAAATTACTTAAACTCTGGTCAGCTGTAGAGCAGGAGAAAGTTAATTATATGATTTGTTTGTTTCATCTGTATTTATTTTTGTCTGAATTTCCTTCATTCAAGACACAGCACATTTCCTTAATGGCACACTTTGTGATTACATTAAAGAACTACTGTGTATAAAATATCATATTTGGAAAAGTCAGTATTACCTAATAAAACTGGAGCTCTTGAACAGTGGAACATTAGCAGGGGTCCTGTCTGCAATTTAAAATCCCAAAGGGTAAATTCTCTCACATTACATAACCTAGAAAAATCTTTGTGTGTCCTACTATGTCATCACTCTCCTGAAACATGACAACCTCTCAGAATGCCAGCTGCAGTCATATATGATATGAACAATACATTTGAATAAATAGAGAAGCTCTGAAGATAACTCAAGGTAGTGCCTCTTTCCTCCAATTGGTTAGAAAACTCTAATATAATGATTTTTAGCCAATTTTAAGGGTAACTAGAATTTTTTCTAACTTTTAGCAATTACATCTTAAATTTATCCTGGATTTACACTTTAGACTCCTTTCAAAAAGTTAAATTGAAAACAAATATACCCTCACAGGGACTTAAATCTCAAGTAAAGTAAAATATTCACATACTATCTAGCCAATATTTTTTTACCATTGTTTTATTAAAATTGATAGAACAATAAATGATTTTTTGGTCTTTTTCTATAGTTCTCTTTCCTTTTTTTAAAAAAAATAGCCTTGATTATTTTTATAATAGGGAAAAAATCTAGCAAAAAATGTTAGAAGCAATAAAGTACTACAAACTTTGGGTATGGGAGAAAAGATTAGACCCAATCCAATAGCTTTACCCCCTAACATGACCCTTTTGTAATGTTTTCTAGCACAGTCGGTGGCATCACGATGCAGTCTCGGAATCCAGAAATCTTGTTTGACATCTCTCCCTCAACCTACCACAAATCTCATTGCTGTCTAGACCATATCCCTATCTTCACAAAATCTTTCCAATCATAGATCATAAATATTTCTTAAATCCATTCACATTTTTCCAGCTCTGCTACCAATACCTTACTTCAAACTACCACTGTTTCTCACCAGCTATTTATTTTTTTAAATTCCCTCCTCGCTTGTTGATCCCCCCTTTTTTAGATATTTATGATATTAACTTTAATAGCATCCTAACTATGGTCCTCTTATCCTTCCGGTCTTCTCCGCTTTAGAACCAGAGTGATATGCATGTTAAAATTCAAATTTTATCATGTCTCCACTTCTTTTTCACTATTCTTAGGATAAATACTAAAACTTTCACCATGACCTTCAAGGCTTAACATGGTCTGGTCCTGCCTCATATCCCACCTACAGCCCGTCATTCTCTGTGTTCTAGACACATGATCTTCCTTTAATTTCTTGAACATGGCATTTGTCTACAGTGTTTAATTGTGTATTTGAACCTATGTCTAGTACAGCATGAGGCACAGAGTAGTAGGCAATAAATATCTTGGTGAATGTGCAGGATGTGTGAATGAACGTGTGAATGAATGAATGATGATGTTGCAGGACACTGTCATACTGGGCAGATATGTAGTACTAGAATTCTTGCTCTGCCATGCAAAATACACTAAGTTGTTTTCTTCATAAATTAGCCACTAGTCAGCACTGCATACTATGGAAAGAACTCAGGTTACAACTCAAAGCAATAGTTCTTTGATTTCCATGACAAGAGATATTTATCTGCACTATGATTAGGAGTACAAAGGCTGCTTTTTAAATCATATGGATTTATTAAAATATTGTTCATTCATAGGTTTAATCCATAGAAAATATCTCTATATGAAGATGTTAAATAATAAATTTATACATGCGGAAAGACTCGCATTTTGACTGAGAAAGGCACAGATGCATTTGAGAGTAAAAATAACTTCAATAGCAATTTCTTTGAAGAATACAATTTTAAAATAAATATGTAGTTCATGCTGTTTTCTGAATGGGATTGCTGAATTGATTCTGAACTGGGAGTTGTAATTTAACCTGGTAAATCTATCCTATGATCCAGTGAAGAGGAAGTTAGAAGGTTAATATCTACTATGAACTACACAATGTACTAAGGATTTAACATATGCTATCTCTCTTAATCCTTACCACAGCCTGGAAGGTTAACTGCCATTACTCCAGTTTACTATTAGAAAATATTAAGGGGCAGATCCATTATTTCTCTGACTCTAAAGGCATCTCTTGATTTCCTGTGATTAATTGCAGAGCTCCCCTTCTCATTATCTCTCCTTCTCAATAACCATCATAGATCCTTCTTATCTACAGAGATTTCCAAGTTGCTGAACTCTTGTTAAGCCAACAGTCGCTCATGTTACTCCAAGTTACTCCTAACTGTACTTATGGACTTTAGTGTTGTCTTGATGGCTTCATTATCTTCGTTTCTACCGTTCTTTGAACGAGATGATTCATTGAAGATGAATCATTGGCTTAAAACTCTTTCACTTTCAGAATTTATTGTCATTTATCTGAATAGAAAATATTGAAATTTGAGGATTCTGGTTTCATCAAAGTTATCTGTTTTAAAATATACCTGTACACATTCAGTGACCTGTCTTTTAATTATATGTTTAATATTACCTCTTTCTAAAGACTGTATGTTAAAGGCTCTCTTCTGGGCTACTCACCCAGTTTTCTGTATTTAAACTTGACCTCTCCCAGTATATTACAAATTCTAAAGGAAATCATTTTAAATCCAAAAGTTTATATAATAAATATTTGGACAAAGAGTAAAACATTCTGATGTCTTCTATACAGTGTCGATTATTAGACTCACAGATTTGGGTTTAATGTTATTAAACCAAAGTCAGTCATAGAGAAGATTGGCTGAATTTTAAATTTTCATATGAATAGTGTCTAATTTTAAAGTCAACCCTGTTTGAATTAGCCAATTAAGATGTAGCCTCCAGTTTTATATTGCCAGTAACTTGCCAAGCATTTCACCACCAGCTGTCTTTCTTTCTGTCTTTTGTACAAGAAAGAGAAAAAAAATACTTGTTTTTTCATGAAGGTCTTAGTCCAAAAAATAACTTTTATGTTTTTTTGTAAAAATGACACGTGTCATCCATGAAAACAAAACAAAACAGAACAAAAAAAATCTCCCAAATCATCAACTTTTATTGCTCATTAATCCTGCATGGATTAACAGAAAGGTGATAGAACAAATTTTATTTAAACATGAAATCATACTATATCACCATAAAATATTGTCAAATAAACACAAATCTGGATTTGGATAATGAAAAGCTTAATTTAGAAGAAAGACTATTGAAATAGTTTCCAATATCAGAAGTCTTCAAGTATCTCAACATCAAACAGAAAAAGTCTTTTCTTTTGTAAGGTAAGGAGAAGTGTTATGAGTTGAATTGTGTCTCCCCAAAAGATACGTTGAAATCCTAATCTCCACTACCTCAGAATGTGACCTTATTTGGAAATAGAGTCATTGCACAGAGTTAAGATGAAGTCATACTGGAGGAGGGTGGGCCCTTAATCCAGTATGACTGTATGAAGACCATGTGAAAATAGGAGGGAAGACTGCCATGTGAAGGTAGATGCAGATGTTGGAGTGATGTGGCTATAAACCAAGGAATGCCAATGATTAACGGCCACCCCCAGAAGCTAGAAAGAGGCAGGGAAGGATTGTACCGAGTCTCAGGGGGAATATGGCCTTGTTGACACCTTGAAGACCTTTTGGACTTCCAGCCTCCACAACTGTAAGAGAATAAATTTCTTTTGTTTTAAGCCACCCAGTTTAGGATAATTTGTGACAGCAGGCCTAAGAAATAAATGCAAAGAGTAAGGAAAGATTAGCAGGAACTTTTAAGAGGAAGTTGGGCAAGCAAGAGGAAATGGCCAGGGAGTCTGATAGGAAAAGTACCCTGATGTGGTCAGCCAGTTATTGGAATAAGCTGATAAAGGGAGCTTGTCGTGGTTTTTAGTGTTTGCTCAGGCTTGGAGATGAGCAGAATTGACAGCAAGGAGAGAGGCCTGACTAAAGTTTCACCAAGAAAAAGCAGAGGGTGAAGCCAAATCCAGCCTCTGTACCCCGACATCGAATTAAATCTCCGACACAGAGTTTTGGGTGAAGTCTAAAGAATAGCTTTATTGCTTTGCCAGGTGAAGGGGGCCACAGAGGGCTAATGCCCTCAAAATTGTGTGTCCCCAAATTGGAGGGGTTAGTGAGAAGCTTTATAGTAATGGTTCAAAGAGGGCATGGTCAGCTCGTGGACATTCTTCTGACTGGTTGGTGGTGAGGTAAGTAGGAGTCAGCATCATCAACCTTCAGGTTCCAACTGATCTGGGGTCTACGTGCAGCATACCACCGTTAACCATTAATTTCTTCCACCTAGTGAGGGTTTGTGTCTGCAAAACAGCTCAAATATATTGTTCTATGTATCTCTTGATGGGGAACCAGGACCTTGCCCCAAGGCTGCACTATTGTTTCTCTTGACTGTTCGTTTCTCCTTTGTCTCACATCCTCTCCCTTCCCTAATTAACAAACTGCTTGAGTCTGCCTGTTGGAACTCAGGGAAGTTCATGGTGGCTGAATGAAGCCTATTTCCTGTAACCGGAGAAATGGGGGACACAGGCTTTCGTGCACAGGAGCCCCATAGGGCCCTGTTCAGTATCAAGGGTAAGAACTGGGCAGTTGTGAGCACTTGGTCAGTATGAAATTCATTTTATTTGAATTGCAATGGAAAAATAATTAAGTGAAACTATACAGACTGATGAAATTCAGATGCCTCTATTTTTCAAACTTTTATTTTTTTATTTTGCTTTGTCTGTGTGCGTGTATGTATGTGGTTTATCTTTTTATTTGTAACTGTAGTTTCTAGTGGAGTTCGACTAAAAAAACTGAGAAAAAATGTCTTACTGTATAATTTTTAAAAGACTTTTTTTAAATGTAAAAAATATACTGGCTTATCAAAGCTGGTATACTTGTAAGGTCTATATATCTGGTCCTTTGAGTAGGTACTTGAGTTTGCAATTCCTGGTCTAAGATTGAGGTTGGTTGAGAAAAGAAGGGTGAGTGGTGAATTTGTCACTGCTAGAAGTGTGATAGAGTAAGGGGGAAGAAGAAATTAGTGAGGGCCAAGTTGCAATGGATATAAAGTGCTTTTCTGTATGCAACACTGCAAGAACACCGAACAGAAATGTTCCCACTGTATAAGAAAATAATATATTTTGAGAGACTGTGTTGGAGACAACAAGCCCAGTAGAGTCTGTTGCCATCTTCACTCTACTCTGCAATTCCCTCACGGCCATAGTGCTTTACCATCTCCTGTAAGTAACTTGTTCCATTCCTTCAAACTTGACTAATAATCAGAAAGAAATGTGAAAGAAGGAAAAGGAGGAGTTGGAGAAGGAGAAGAATAAGAAGTAGCAGAAGTGGGGGTCGGACAGTAGCATATGCAAAAGCAAATGAAGCACTTACATTAAATGAGAGAATTAGCATAAAGGGCTTAGAACTATGTCTGCAAATAGTAAACATTCACTGTGTTAGACATACATCACAAAAGTAATCAACCAAAGAGACACAGAAAATTGTCTGACAAATAATTGCCTACACTCTCAAAAAAATTACAACTGTCTCTCAGAGAGAGCGGGGAGAGAGAGAGAAAAAAAAAGAGAGAGAGAGAGAGATTGCTGCTATGCTCTGTTTGTGTCCCCCCAAAATTCAAATGTTGAAATCCCAATGCCCAATGTGATGGTATTAGGAAGCTAGGCCTTTGGTACCTTATATTAGTGCCCTTATAAAAGGGACCCTATAGAACTCTCACTCCTTCCTTTCTGCCACATGAGGATATAGAAAGAAGTTGGCAGTCTTGCATCCTAAAAGAGGGCCCTCACCTGACCATGCTGGCATCCTGATCTGGGACTTCCAGTTTCCAGAACTGTGAGAAATAAATTTATCCTGTTTATAAGCTACCCAGTTTGTGGTATTTTTTTTATAGCAGCCTGAACAGACTAAGATATATATCTTATATATACATACCCACACAGAGGAGAGAGCTGAAAAAGGAAACACAATGATACAAAGGACATTACAAAGCAACAAAAAGATTAAAATTTATGAGGCAGAGCTTAAAATAGAAATGAGAGACAAAAATAAACATGACTAGAGACATGAAACTGGGAAACACCAAAAACTAGAATAAATGTGACTAAAAAAGGTATTGACACAAAACATGGGTGGGCTTGAAGAGCTCATTCAAAACAAAATTGAAACAAGAAAGCTCTATCATACATGAACTACATTGGAAGCACCAAAAACTAGAATAAACACTAATAAAATAATGTTGGGGACACAAGTAGGCTTGAAGGGAATAGTCTTGAAGAAATCACTCAGAATAAAATTGGCAAGAATAAGAAAATGAAAATGATTGTAAAGTTGATAATAGAAATAAAAATCCATCAATAGGTATCCAACAAATGAATAGTTGGTACCTGAAAAGAAGAGGACAAAAGAAATTAAATAAAAATAAACAAACAAATATATTAATTGTCTTTAAAAAAAAGAATTTAATTTGCTGATAAAACAGCACACAGTGCCCTTAGGACAAACTGATATCGAATGTTGCATACTGAATTGTGTTTTGGGGAATTTAGTAACCTAAAAGAATAAAGAAGCAAGAGATCTCAATGAAATAAGGAAGCTACCACAATGCTAAACCACAGACTATTAAGCATACCAACCAAACACTGAGAAAGCTTCAATAAGCAGAGGCAGCATGCAAAGAAGGGACACAGCACATTCCTGACCTCAGGCTGGACACAGTTCTTCCCACGATATAAATGTCTCTTCCTGAAAGGCATAGCCAATAATCTACCTATCTCTATATCTATCTATCTATGTATCTACCTACCTACCTACCTACCTATCTATCTTTAAAAAAATTCTTCAGTGCTTACTCTTATTGCTATGGTTTACATAGTCACACTCACCTCTTTGGAAAAACATTTTCTTTTTCTTAAGGTGGGGAGGAAAAGTAATACCAACCATTAATTCTACTTATCCTTGTAAAGCGTGACTAAGTGTTATCTGCTAGCGTAGTAGTGTCAATTTGTAGGTCTCAGAGCTGTTTCTCTTATGTCAACATGTGGCAGGTAGATCATGAGCTTTCCTGACAAATTACACAGTAACAAATAAACATAACCTTTCATTTCCATTTTGGATGAAATATTACTAATTCAGGGCAACAACACTGATTTCTAATGTTGATCTGAAAATCTGGACTGCAGTTATATGATTTTGATTAACTTTTAAATGATGTGGCATCTGAATTATTTGTTGACAAATTCAATTTGTTTTATAGATCAAACTTTTCAAAACATGGGACCCATATTAATTACAGCACATCTCATTATAATAAATGAAATTTAAAATCAATATAAGGCAGCTTCAAGACGGTGGAGGAGTGATATGTGGAGATCGCCTTCCTCCCCACAAATACATCAGAAATACATCTACATGTGGAACAACTCCTACAGAACACCTACTGAATGCTGGCAGAAGACCTCAGACTTCCCAAAAGGCAAGAAACTACCCACGTACCTGGGTAGGGCAAGAGAAAAAAGAAAAAACACAGACAAAAGGATAGGGACGGGACCTGCACCAGTGGGAGGGAGCTGTGAAGGAGGAAAGGTTTCCACACACTAGAAGCCCCTTCGTGGGCGGAGACTGCGGGTGGCGGAGGGGGGAGCTTCGGAGCCGTGGAGGAGAGCACAGCAACAGGGGTGGGGAGGGCAAAGCGGAGACATTCCCGCACAGAGGATCGGTGCCGACCAGCCCGAGAGGCTTCTCTGCTCACCCGCCGGGACGGGTGGGGCTGGGAGCTGAGGCTCGGGCTTCGGAGGTCAGATCGCAGGGAGAGGACTGGGGTTGGCTGCATGATCACAGCCTGAAGGGGGCTAGTGCGCCACGGCTAGCAGAGAGGGAGTCTGTGGAAAAGTCTGGACCTGCCGAAGAGGCAAGAGACTTTTTCTTCCCTCTTTGTTTCCTGGTGTGCGAGGAGAGGGGATTCAGAGCACCACTTAAAGGAGCTCCAGAGACAGGCGTGAGCCGTGGCTATGAGCGCGGACCCCAGAGACGGGCATGAGACGCTAAGGCTGCTACTGCCACCACCAAGAGGCCTGTGTGCGAGTATAGGTCACTATCCATACCTCCCATCCCAGGATGCTGTGCAGCCCGCCACTGCCAGGGTCCCGGGATCCAGGGACAACTTCCCCGGGAGAATGCATGGCGCGCCTCAGGCTGGTACAACGTCCTGCTGGCCTCTGCCGCCGCAGGCTCCCCCCACACTCCATATCCCTCCCTCCCGCCCCCTGCCCCCACCTTAGTGAGCCAGAGGCCCCTAATCAGCTGCGCCTTTAACCCCGTCCTATTTGAGCAAAGAACAGACACCTTCAGGTGACCTACACACAGAGGCGGGGCCAAATCCAAAGCTGAACCCCGGGAGCTGTGCGAACAAAGAAGAGAAAGGGAAATTTCTCCCAGCAGCCTCAGGAGCAGCGGATTAAATCTCCACAATCAACTTGATGTACCCTGCATCTGTGGAATACCTGAATAGACAATGAAGCATCCCAAATTGAGGAGGTGGACTTTGGGAGCAACGATATATATATTTTTTGTCCTTTTTTTCTTTCTGTGAGTGTGTATGTATATGCTTCTGTGTGTGATTTTGTCTGTATAGCTTTGCTTTTACCATTTGTCCTAGGATTCTGTCTGTTATTATTATTTTTATTTTTAGTATAGTTTTTAGTGCTTACTATCATTGGATTTGTTTTTTGGTCTGGTTGCTCTCTTTCTTTATTTTTTTAAATTACTTTTTAATTTTTAATAATTTACTTCTTATTTTAATAACTTTATGTTATTTATTTATTTTCTTTCCTTCTTTCTTTTTTTCTCCATTTTCTTCTGAACCGTGTGGCTGACAGGGTTTGGGTGCTCCAGCTGGGTACCAGGCCTCTGACTCTGAGGTGGGAGAGTCAAGTTCAGGACATCGGTCCACCAGACACCTCCTGGCTCCACATAATATCAAACGGCAAAAGCTCTCCCAGAGACCTCCATCTCAATGCTAAGGCCCAGCTCCACGCAAGGACCAGCAAGCTACAGTGCTGGACACCCTATGCCAAACAACTAGCAAGAAAGGAACACAACCCCACCCATTAGCAGAGAGGCTGCCTAAAATCATAATAAGGTCACAGAAACCCCTGAGCACACCACTGGACGCGGTCCTGCCCACCAGAAAGACAAGAGCCAGCCTCATCCTCCAAAACACAGGCACTAGTCCCCTCCACCAGGAAGCCTACAAAACCCACTGAAACAACCTTAGCCACTGGGGACAGACACCAAAAACAATGGGAACTACGAACCTACAGCCTGTGAAAAGGAGACCCCAAACACAGTAAGTTAAGCAAAATGAGAAGACAGAGAAAGACACAGCAGATGAAGGAACAACATAAAAAGCCACCAGACCAAACAAATGAAGAGGAAATAGGAAGTCTACTTGAAAAAGAATTCAGAGTAATAATAGTAAAGATGATCCAAAATCTTGGAAATAGAATGGAGAAAATACAAGAAACATTTAACAAGGACCTAGAAGAACTAAAGAGCAAACAAAAAATGATAAAGGACACAATAAATGAAATTTAAAATTCTCTAGAAAGAATCAATAGCAGAGTAACTGAGGCAGAAGAATGGATAAGTGACCTGGAAGATAAAATAGTGGAAATAACTACTGCAGAGCAGAATAAAGAAAAAAGAATGAAAAGAATTGAGGACACTCTCAGAGACCTCTGGGACAATATTAAATGCACCAACATTCGAATTATAGGGGTCCCAGAAGAAGAGAAAAAGAAAGGGACTGAGAAAATATTTGAAGAGATTATAGTTGAAAACTTCCCTAATATGGGAAAGGAAATAGTTAATCAAGCCCAGGAAGTACAGAGTCCCATACAGGATAAACCCAAGGAGAAACATGCCAAGACACATATTAATCGAACCATCAAAAATTAAATATAAAGAAAAAAGATTAATAGAAGCAAGGGAAAAACAACAAATAACACACAAGGGAATCCCCATAAGGTTAACAGCTGATCTTTCAGCAGAAACTCTGCAAGCTAGAAGGGAGTGGCAGGACATATTTAAAATGATGAAAGGGAAAAACTTACACCCAAGATTACTCTACCCAGCAAGGAACTCATTCAGATTCGACAGAGAAATTAAAACCTTTACAGGCAAGCAAAAGCTTAGAGGATCCAGCACCACCAAGCCAGCTTTACAACAAATGCTAAAGGAACTTCTCTAGGGAGAAAACACAAGAGAGGGAAAAGACCTACAATAACAAACACAAAACAAATAAGAAAATGGTAATAGGAACATATATATTGATAATTACCTTAAATGTAAATGGATTAAATGCTCCAACGAAAAGACATAGGCTGGCAGAATGAATATAAAAACAAGACCCATATATATGCTGTCTGCAAGAGACCCACTTCAGACATAGGGACACATAACAGACTGAAGGTGAGGGGATGGAAAAAATATTCCATGCAAATGGATATCAAAAGAAAGCTGCAGTAGCAATTCTCATATGAGACAAAATAGATTTTAAAAGAAAGACTATTACAAGAGACAAAGAAGGGCACTACATAATGATCAAGGGATCAATCCAAGAAGAAGATATAACAATTTTAAATATTTATGAACCCAACATAGGAGCACATCAATACATAAGGCAAATGCTAACAGCCATAAAAGGGGAAATCGACAGTAACAAAATCATAGTAGGGAACTTTAATACCCAACTTTCACCAATGGACAGATCATCCAAAATGAAAATAAATAAGGAAACACAAGGTTTAAATGATACATTAAACAAGATGGACTTAACTGATATTTATAGGACATTCCATCCAAAAACAACAGAATACATTTTCTTCTCAAGTGCTCATGGAACATTCTGCAGGATAGTTCATATCTTGGGTCACAAATCAAACCTTTGTAAATTTAAGAAAATTGAAATCGTATCAAGTAACTTTTCTGACCACAGAGCTATGAGAGTAGATATCAATTACAGGAAAAAATCTGTAAAAAATAAAAACACATGAAGGCTAAACAATAAACTACTTAATAACCAAGAGATCACTGAAGAAATCAAAGAGGAAATCAAAAAATACCTACAAACTAATGACAGTGAAAACACGATGACCCAAAACCTATCAGATGCAACAAAAGCAGTTCAAAGAGGGAAGTTTAGAGCAATACAATCCTACCTCAAGAAACAAGAAACACGTCAAATAAACAACCTAACCTTACACGTAAAGCAATTTTAAAAAGAGGAACAAATACCCCCAAAGTTAGCAGAAGTAAAGAAATCATAAAGATCAGATAAGAGATAAATGAAAAAGAAATGAAGGAAATGATAGCAAAGATCAATAAAACTAAAAGCTGGTTCTTTGGGAAGATAAACAAAATTGATAAACCATTAGCCAGTCTCATCAAGAAAAAAGAGGAAGAAGGCTCAAATCAATAGAATTAGAAATGAAAAAGAAGAAGTAACAACTGACACTGCAGAAATGCAAAGGATCATGAGTGATTACTACAGGCAACTATATGCCAATAAAGGGGACAACCTGGAATAAATGGACAAATTCGTAGGAAAGCACAACCTTCCAAGACTGAACCAGGATGAAATAGAAAATATAAACAGACCAATCACAAGCACTGACTGAGACTGTGATTAAAAATCTTCCAACAAACTAAGGCCCAGGACCAGATGGCTTCACAGATGAATTCTATCAAACATTTAGAGAAGAGCTAACACCTATCCTTCTCAAACTCTTCCAAAATATACCAGAGGGAGGGACACTCCCAAACTCATTCTATGAGGCCACCATCACCCTGATACCGAAACCAGACAAAGAAAGAAAACTACAGGCCAATAACACTGATGAATATAGATGCAAAAATCCTCAGCAAAATACTAGCAAATAAAATCCAATAGCACATTAAAAGGATCATGCACCATGATCAAGTGGGGTTTATCCCAGGAATGCAAGGATTCTTCAGTATATGCAAATCAATCAATGTGATAAACCATACAAAGAAATTGAAGGAGAAAAACCATGATTTCAATAGATGCAAAAAAAGCTTTTGACAAAATTCAACACCATTTATGATAAAAACCCTCCAGAATGTAGGCATAAAGGGAACTTACCTCAACATAATAAAGGCCATATATGGCATCACAGACAACCTCATTCTCAATTGTGAAAAACTGTAACCATTTCCACTAAGATCAGGAACAAGCAAGGTTGCCCACCCTCACCACTATTATTCAACATAGTTTTGGAAGTTTTAGCTACAGCAATCAGAGAAGAAAAAGAAATAAAAGGAATCCAAATCAGAAAACAAGAAGTAAAGCTGACACGATAGTATATAAAGAGAATCCTAAAGACACTACGTGAAAACTTTTAGAGCTAATCAATGAATTTGGTAAAGTAGCAGGGTATGAAATTAATGCACAGAAATCTCTTGCATTCTTATACACCAATGATGAAAAATCTGAAAGAGAAACTAAGGAAACACTCCCATTTACCACTGAAACAAAAAGAATAAAATACCTAGGAATACCTACCTAAGGGGACAAAAGGTCTGTATGCATAAAACTATAAGACACTGATGAAAGAAATTAACGATGATACAAACAGAGGGAGAGATATACCATGTTCTTGGATTGGAAGAACCAATATTGTGAAAATGACTCAACTACCCAAAGCAATCTACAGATTCAGTGCAATCCCTATCAAACTACCAATGGCATTTTTCACAGAACTAGAACAAAAAATTTCACAATTTGTATGGAAACACAAAAGACCCTGAATAGCCAAAGCAATCTTGAGAAAGAAAAATGGAGCTGGAGGAATCAGGCTCCCAGACTTCAGGCTATACTACAAAGTTGCAGTCATCAAGACAGTATAGTACTGGCACAAAAAGAGAAATATAGATCAATGGAACAGGATAGAAAGCCCAGAGATAAACCCACGCACATATGGTCACCTTACTTTTGATAAAGGAGGCAAGATTATACAATGTAGAAAAGACAGCCTCTTCAATAAGTGGTGCTGGGAAAACTGGAGAGCTACATGTAAAAGAATGAAATTAGAACACTCCTTGACACCATACACAAAAATAAACTCAAAATGAATTAAAGACTTAAATGTAAGGCCAAACACTATAAAACTCTTAGAGGAAAACACAGGCACAACACTCTATGACATAAATCACAGCAAGATCCTTTTTGACCCACCTCCTAGAGAAATGGAAATAAAAACAAAAATAAACAAATGGGACCTAATGAAACGTAAAAGCATTTACACAGCAAAGGAGACCATAAACAAGACGAAAAGACAACTCTCAAAATGGGAGAAAATATTTGCAAATGAAGCACCTGACAAAGGATTAATCTCCAAAATTTACAAGCAGGTCATGCAGCTCAATATCAAAAAGACAAACAACCCAATCCAAATATGGGCGGAAGACCTAAATAGACATTTCTCCAAAGAAGATATACAGATAGCCAACAAACACATGAAAGAATGCTCAACATCACTAATCATTAGAGAAACGCAAATCGAAACTACAGTGTGGCATCATCTCACACCAATCAGAATGGCCATCACCAAAAAATCTACAAACAATAAATGGTGGAGAGGGTGTGGAGAACAGGGTACCCTCTTGCTCTCTTGGTGGGAATGTAAATTGATACAGCCACTGTGGAGAACAGTAAGGAGGTTCTTTAAAAAACTAAAAATAGAACTACCATATGACCCAGCAATCCCACTACTGGGCATATACCCTGAGAAATCCATAATTCAGAAAGAGTCATGTACCACAATGTTCATTGCAGTTCTATTTACAATAGCCAGGACATGGAAGCAACCTAAGTGTCCATCAAAAGATGAATGGATAAAGAAGATGTGGCACATATATACAATGGAATATTACTCAGCCATAGAAAGAAACGAATTTGAGTTATTTGTATTGAGGTGGATGGACCTAGAGGTTGTCAAACAGAGTGAATTAAGTCAGAAAGAGAAAAACAAATACCATATGCTAACACATATATATGGAATCTAAAAAAAAAAAAAGAAGAAATGGTTATGAAGAACCTAGGGGCAGGACAGGAATAAAGATGCATATGTAGAGAATGGACTTGAGGACTCGGGGAGGGGAAGGGTAAGCTGTGATGAATTGGGAGAGTGGCATGGACTTATATATACTACCAAATGTAAAATAGATAGCTAGTCAGAAGCAGCCACATAGCACGGGGAGATCAACTCGTTGCTTAGTGACCACCTATAGGGATGGGTTAGGGAGGGTGGGAGGGAGATGCAAGAGGGAGGAGATATAGGGATATATGTATATGTATAGCTGATTTACTTTGTTATAGAGCAGAAACTAACACTCCATTGTAAAGCAATTATACTCCAATAAAGATGTTATAAATAAATAAATAAATAAAATTTTATTTGTATTGAAGCAAATGTTAAATAGCCATTAAAAATACTGGTTTTGAAACACTTAATAAAATATATAATGTTCAGGATATAATCATAAGAAGAAAGAAAAATAGATACAAAGTCATATTTATAATATCTCAATTTTAGAAAAAAATATATAATCTATACCTAAAGTAACTCTGACAAGGAATATGTTAGTCTGTTAATTGTGAATATCTCTGGGTTATGAAATTATGGTTGATCTTTAATTTTATTCTTTGTTTTTGTTGAATCTTCTAAGTTGTCGCCATTATACATGGGTTTGATAATAAAGACATAAAATTTTATAAAAAGTGATCTATAGAAGAAAAAATGGAAAAATATCCTTTGATAATGAAAAAGTTTGGAATTAGTGCCTTAATGCTATAATGGAAATTAGCAAGGTAAAAAGAAAGGTAAATAGATTACTCCATTTCTTTCTTCCAAGATGACACGTGAGCTTCTCTTTAGGCTTTTACGCTCATTAACATTAACCAATCACTTTGTTACTTGACCAGCTAGAAGAATATTCAAGCTCAACGTAAAGGTGTGACATGCCTCCTTTAAGTCTGAAAACATAAATGGTAAAATGAATAAAATTAATGAAAATAGAGGAATTATAATTTTTTTATGTTAGCATGTTTTTCCTCTATTACATTTTATCTTTCAGTCTACTGAATAAAATATACTCAGGTAAACTCTTGTGTTTTCTATATCCTCCAACATTTATGCCATAATTGCTAGTAATAATAACAATACCAATAATAATAATAAATACAGTAAGTCTAAAGCAGTTTTGAAATGAAAATCATACAATTTAGTTTTTATTTAATGAACTGACTAGAAATTATTAAATGTAGCATATATGGTCTCAGTTGTAACAAAAAACATTTAGTAAAGAAATATTTTAGTTCTGAGTTTAAAGTGCCCTAGAATGATAATATAGACATATTAAAATGAGTAAGCCTTCCAAGTTAATAAGACTGTTATTACATTTCCAGGTTTTAGGTAAAAAAGTTGCCTAGCCTCTATTTTTAAGCATTACCAATCCTCACAATTAAAAGAAGAGATAAAATTGGCAGCTGAGGCAAAGGAGAAAAGTTAGCGCCCTGGTGAGTGCTCTATTTATTACTGCCTAATATAAGTCAGAATTTGTTACAGCTCCAAAAAGCTCTCTGAGAAGTATTTGATTAGGTATCTGAAAGAAATTCTTTAAAGAAATTATTCTTTAATAATTTGGAGAAAGCATCTAAACTATATTTCTAGTAGGTAAGACACCCTTTAATAATGGTTGTTTTGTTGCTGGACTTGCTTTAGAAAAAGTATATTGAACCATTTCACTGTTAAAACCATATGTGTGTATATATTTTGTTCTTACATGAACTCTTTTCCAGGGAAAGCCTGTACCTTGAAGCATTCTGGTGTGTTTCCAAGGCTCTTGTTCTCAGTCAGAAGCAAAGGAGAGGTCAGTAAGGGAACCTCAACCCATTCAGTATTTGGGTCTTTGTCAGCTATCACCAATGGCATTGTTTATGACAAATGAGGAGCCAGGCTTCCAGCTGAATTTCAGTGCAGTTATTTTTGTTTTAATGTATGTGTGAATCAATTAATCCTGTCATAGAAGGGCATCGTAAACTGTGTGCCAGAGTTAATGAGTCAGCCATTATCACATCATTACACCAGCTGGCATAATGTAGCATGTGTTGTTTGTCATAATATACACTGCCATGCTTAACAACCATTAATTGTTTACACGAGCAGTCGTATTTTTCTTCAAAGAACCTTCAGCGTAATATTTTGAAGTCTTTTTAAGTGAATAGCTATTACAGAGAAAAGATATTCTCACTAAGAGAGCCCACAATGTAAGAAACTAAAATGAGGGGAAGACATTTGGAAGACAATGAAAGTCTTGAAGACCTTTCAGATAAAATCTCAATGCTGCAGGCTCAACTAAATCGTTAAGACTGACTTGCAATGCTGATTCAACTACCACTAGAAACGACCCCCTAAATGAAAGGAAAAATAGGGTCTTGAGAAAAAGTTGGTGAGGTGGAACTCCCTATTAGTATGAGTCAATGAGGCTTGTACCCATGATTCAGGTATTACCACCAGGACTTCCCAAGAGAAGATACCATCATGGGTTTATAGTTATTTATTTATTTTTTTAATCATTATAAAAAGCTTGGCTGTTGTGGTCTTCTTGGCTGGTGAAAGGCAGTATGTGACCATCACAGTTCAAAGTTACAGTTTACCGGCTTTCTGGGGATTCGTTTTAGGCAACTTTTGAGTGTTTTCATTGACCATATGGCTTTCTTCAGCCAAACATAGATACCACAAAATAAAGGTAAAGTTTTCGAAAGAGTCAGAAATAGAAATCACAGTAAACTTTACCTACTTTAACTCAAAACTTATTTTCTCAGTGGAGTTTTGGTTATAGGTTAATGACATCTGATAGCCAAAGAAATTTAAAAGGAACACAAATTTAATAAAACCATGAGTGATTTCACAAGTAAAAAATTAAACTGAATACAAATAAGGAATTAGACTGAATATAAACAAGGAAACAAAAATCTAATAATGTATAACAAAGCACTTTGCAAAGTGTATATGCTACAAGCTACTACAATTATTGCTATAATTGTATTCAGTTTTTTTTTTTTTAATTGTTGGTTATGTAACAGTAAAATTTACCACAGAGGCTTTCTCTCTGTTTGGGAAGAATTACTCCTGTTTTTTTGAGACTTTCACTTTCAGGCACTTAGTTCTAGAAATATACATCCCATAATATATATTTTTATTTTTATAAGTGCAAACATACATATATCTTTACATTTTGAAGTGGTTATAAAATAGATAACTAATAAGAACCTGCTGTATAAAAAATAAAATAAAATTCAAAAACAGATAACATTTTGAAGTGGTAGAGCAAGCTTTTTTGCTATCATCTGTAGCTGCTACTGTATTTAATCCTCACCTGCATATATTCTTCAGTGACACCGCAGAAGTACTTAAAATAAACAAAGGAAAGCCAATATACAGTCATCTATGATTTATTTGGTTGGAGAAATTTTTGTTTGTTTCTAAATTTACGTTATTGAAGTATAGTTGATTTACAATGTGTTAATTTCTACTATACAGCAAAGTGATTCAATTATACATATATATACATTATATACATTCTTTTTTTATATTCTTTTCCATTATGGTTTGTCACAGGATATTGAATATAGTTCCCTGTGCTATACAGTAGGACCTTGTTGTTTGTCCATTCTATATATAATAGTTTACATCTGCTAATCACAAACTCCCAATCCATCCCTCCCCAACACCCCCTCTCTCGACAACCACAAGTTTGTTCTTTATGTTTGTGAGTCTATTTCTGTTTCGTAGATAAGTTCATTTGTGTCATATTTTAGATTCCACATATAAGTGATATCATATGGTATTTGTCTTCTTTCTGATTTATTTCACTTAGTATGATAATCTCTAGGTCCATCCATGTTGCTGCAAATGGCATTATTTCATTCTTTTTTTATGGCTGAGTAGTATGGTTGGAGAAGTTTTTTCACACTTTAAAGTAAGGAAGACTTACCTATGATGATTATGAAAAATGCAGATTCCCAATGATTCTGATTCAGTTGATATCAATTATATATTAACTGGAACCCAGAATCTATCTTTCAAGAGCTCCCTACATGATTATGATATACTGATAGAGATTTCTAGGGTATAAATAAAGAAATAATAATAACAATAAAGTAGAAATGTGGTAGAAATGAAGGATAATAATAATTTTGAACTTAACAAAACTATAGAACTTTAAAACTTTTTTACATTGCATTAAAAATATCATATTCTGAAATATTAAAAATATTTAAAAACACTATGCGTTTAAAATGTTTTAGTATTGGAGTTTTGATAAACTAATGTATCGAAAATATAAAAAGTATGCATAATTCCCTTCCATAATTTGATGATCTGAAGTTAGGTAAAAGTATTTCCATAGAGCCCATTTTCTTAGCAACATCAATACTTTCAGAAATTGAGGTGGCGAATAACATTCAAAACAAGTCTATGCTCTCCAATTTATTCTCCAAAAACATCCCAGGGATCTAATTACTACTAGAGATCTTCTAGGATCCATAGAACAAAAGGCGAAATGCGGACGGAACCAAGTGAAATTACCAGCAGTCGTCTGGTTTTGACCCACAAAAAATGGTGATTTCATTTAGTTCAACCTATTATCAGTAGTGGAAAATATCTAAACCACATATTGAGTCCTGAACTAGAGTCACTAACACTGGAGGCCACACTGACATTTTAAATAGGATAAGCCATGAAAAAAGGATTGATGAAGGCAAGTTAATCCTTTAGCTGCTCCAGATATGTCTCACACCGTGAGTGAAATAGAAATGGAAATGTGAGCCTTCCCTGGAAATATAACAAAAAAGTTGTAAGACTTGCTTTGGGGCCTTTCCACGTTCTGGTCTTTTGCCTGGAATACCCTTCAGGTCTCAGATTAAATGTCAGTGCTTCGGAGACTTTTTTACCCATCAGATTTAAAGTAAGTCCTCTCCAGCCCATTCTCTCTCACAGAACCTGTTTCTTTTCCCTCCCACCACACATCACAATTTGTGATTATATATTTGAGTCTTTGCTAATATCACAACAGTCTGTCTTCCATATGCTATTCTAAGTTCGAGGAGGACAAGAGTCATGTCTGTAGGTGCACAATAAAAATTTGTTACATGAATTATCTAGTTAAACCTACTTCTTTTTCATTAATATACAAGCATCCAAATCCCTGTGGGTTTTTTTTTTTTTCATTTAAAGAGTTAGGGATATCCCATGTAACCAAATAAACATAATGGAAAGGTAATCTCATTTTCAAAAGTAACTCTAAATAATTAAATTACATGTAAATAACTAAGAAGGTCAAAAGAGAAATCACTTTGAAAACTGTTAACGTCATACACCAAATAGTATTATTCTGGTTGGCAAGATATTTTGTCATATTCTACAAACAAGATACTTTACCATCAAAATTCAGACCTATATTAATTTTGAGGAGGTTTTTAGAAGCTTAAAAGAAGCTATCATATTTGACCAAGTAGAAGGGTAAACTTATTGGTTGGAAGAGAAAAAATTAAAATTTATTGTTTACACAATTATCAATTGGTTAAAGGGTACTGATTGCCTAGCTCACCTCTTATGGGATACTGCTCTTGGAACATCCTATAATATTGCTAAATACACAATGCTGGAGTGCATGCCAGTCATGAGATTGTAGTTCATATAGCTGCCCTCCTAAAGATTAAACAAATCAGGTATGTTGCACAGGTAAAAATAAAAACACATAAAAGAAAGAAAAAAAGAAGAAAAGAAAGGAGACAGGGAGGAAGAAAAGGAGGGGAAAGGGAAAAGGGAAGGAAGGCAGGCTCTAGAAATGTATTAGCAGTAAGAAAAATACATTCACAAGTAAATGGTGTCACGTATAATTTGCTGAGAATTATTGAACTAAGATTTCAATATTCATTGAATTCAATAAGAAAAAGAATAATGATTTCAGTGCAGTGAATCTGATGCTTTGTTTTTCTGTTTAGGCAGATGGATTTTTTCCAAACTGTTCTAATAACTCTTGCTAACCAAATATTTCAGTAATCACTGTAGTTCTTCTGACGTGTTTCATGATCATTCCTGCAAATGTTTATGAAAATATTTTTATTGGAGTTCTCAGAAAATCATTACCCTTTTAGAAGGATAGTGAAAAGTTGCTCTGAGCTAGATTAATATCAATTACATGGACATGATAATTTTCAAAAATCCCATCTTCAAGGTAATAAAAGTGGTTTATAGAATCCTGACCAATAGTCTTATTGCTTCTTTCTTTATGAAGATCACATTTATTAACATACTCAATTGTATCAGTTGAATAAATAGCTAATTTTGTTAACAGGTTATTCATTTACCCAAATGATAAAGGTATGAAAAGGAACACTAAGGGAAGAACCTTGGAAGCTACAGCACCTGGTAATCATTATCTGTCTGTGGCTATAGGTCACCAGGATCAGCACAGGGCTTTTTGCCTCCCCTGTGAACTTTGGAATACTAACACACTGAATTCTAACAGGCTCTGATACAATTATTTTCTTAATTTTAAACTATGAATAATTCAGCGCCCAGGAAATAAAGTAACCCCCCGCTTTGTGTGTGTGTGTGTGTGTGTGTGTGAAAAGGTGGAAACAATTTATCTCTCATTCCTGATCACAGGTCACAACTTTGCCTGTGATTTCAATTGTCTCAAAACCGTCACAGAACTCTTTCAACATCCAATGAATGTAGTGTCTACAACAACATTGATGTCATCCCCATCAAGCGCTCCCTTGCCTCCAGCTCTGTGCTCTCTCAGTCCCCCTGCCTGGAGTGCTCATCTGTGTGTAGCCAGGGCTCCTTCCTCATCTTTCAGGTCTCTGCTGAAATATTACCTTCCCACTAAGGTCTTTTCTGACCACAATAATGAAAGTTGCAAACGACCCCTACTTAGCAGATGTACAGCTAATATTTACTGAATGTATAAATGAATGAATGGATGAAAAATGAATGAACACAAACAGCCAGCAAACAAAATTATACCCTTTGATGACAAAATATAAATGTATGTGAAAGGTATGTATCACAAGCAAGTTTGTGTTATGTTAGGGGGCAGCAAGCAATAATACAAATACATTTGGTGCAGACTGGTTAACACAAGTTTTTATGGAAGGAAAAAGTTTGAAAGTTACAGTTGACCACAGGCAAATTTGAATGCAGATAAAAAGCCACAAAGAAATCTGCATTTGTTATTCATTATTCAGAATTAATCAGACCTGTGTTAGAGACTCTTAAGTATGAAAAAAGTCTAAAAACTAAATACCAAATAACCTGCTTAATTAAGAAGTGTTATTAAACTTTAGTATTTATGAATCAAAATTAAAGTGTTATTAGAATTTACTGAACATTTAGTATTCTGCTAAGAAGTCTGGCTGCCACACAGCATTTGGCAATATCACAAAGATCCTACTGTGCATACACATGCAGATAGCTGGAGTTCCCACAATTTCATAGAGAATTCTTTGATTTTGCTTTTAATGAATCATCAGTGTTATTCTTGCTGTTTAGCTATACATTTCTATTACTTTTATCTTCATCATTATCAATTTAGTATCATTTGCACAAATGCTGATACATACGTTTTCTCATAGACAGTCTTTTTGTCCTTTTAGGTTCTTTTTCTGATAATGTTCCATTAAGAGATGTGTTTTATGTATGGACACCAAGGAGGGAAAGTGGTGTTGGACGGGGGGGGTGGTGTGATGAATTGGGAGACTGGGATTGACATATATACACTAATATGTATAAAATGGATAACTAATGATAACCTGCTGTATAAAAAAATAAATGAAATAAAATTCAAAAATAAAAAGAGATGTGCTTTAAAAATATGAACCAGTGTTCATCCAAAAACACCATTAAGAGAAAGGAAAGGCCACCCACAGAGAGGGAAAAGATATTAACACATATACCCAAGAAAGGACCCATATCTTCAGAATATATAAAGTCTTCCTATAAATAAATAAGAAAAATACTGGCAACCCAGTAGAAAAATAGCCAAAAGACTTGTACAGACACTTCAATAAAGGATATCTAAAAATCCAACAAACATGCGGAGAAGTGTTCAATTTTATTTGTCATCCAAGAAGTGAACATTAGAAACACAATGTGGTACTACTACACACACACCAGAATGGCTAAAATATAAAAGGCTTTAATATCAAGTGTTGACAAGAATGTGGAGCAATCAGAACTCTCATACACTGCTGGTGAGTGTAAATTTGCATACCTTAGGAAAACTGCTTGGCAGTATCCATTAAAGCTGAACATATGCATACCCATGACTCAGCAAGTCCACTCCTTGGCATAAACCCAGTAGAAATAAATTCAATAAAGTCCTAGCACCTCAATAACCAGAGCAGATATATACATACCTAACGACCCCTCAGTGTTCATGTTCAGTGACACTTCGTGATTATCATCAAATGGTTTTTTCCCCTCCACTGGAAAGTGGAGTAGTTAGGTCTTTCACTCTGCCTATGTGGTAAAAGAGCTACTTATCGAGGCTACGAATGAAAAGGCTGTGGGTAACTCCAGGGCCCACTTCATGGGTATGCAACCCATACCCTCACATACTCACTTAGAAGGGCCCTGAACTTGATTTAATGCTCTCCTGTCACCATCTTGAATGTCTTCATAATTTTTAAACAAGGGGCTCATAGTTTCATTTTGCGCTGGGCCCTGCAAACTATGTGATAGTCCTGGGTAACTCATTTACCTTTTTTAAGTATATGAAGTGGTCTCCATAGTAGAAATTAAGAAGCAATTAACTTATATTTTGGTAGGAGAGACTTTGTTTAGAAATAATAAAGGCCCAGCAGTTCAGTAAATTAGTGCCTTACATATGGACACTAAAATAGATGCCCCCAAACGAATTGATTTTTAAAAAATGGCAATTTTGAGACAGAAGAGAATTATTAGGTAGTTTTTGTGAAAAGATAAGTAATCAAGACAAACAATATGGCATATGCCTCCTACCTGCACAATTCTAGGATATGTTTCAGTACCTTCCCTTTAATTTATCTCAGCACATCAGAAAAACATTTTTACAGAAAATATTACCTTAGGAATGTTGAAAACATGAGTTAAGAGTGTGAATTAGTTTGAAAGCATGAGATTCGCTCATTCATCCATCCATCCATCCTCTAATCATACATTCATTCTTCCACCCATCTATCCACTCATCCCACTGGCAACAAAAGGAATACAAACGTAAATCAGACCTGGATTCCATCTGAAAAGAGATACAACATATCTGTAAGCAAACATCAGATACGACAGCACATATATTCTAAAAGACATTTATTGCTCAGGAAATTCAGAAGAAAGCAATTACTTCAGGGTGGGGAAAATCAGAACTGTCTTTGTAGAAAACATCTCTATATTGGGATTTGAAAGCTAGATAGGATTTGGATGTGCACAGAAGTTTGAAAGATATTTTTCGCTTGTTCTTTCTACAATACCTAACTCAAGTATCAGCTGCTCTAGAAAATTCTTCGTCACTTTTTTCTACCCATTATAGGTAGACTGAGTCTCACAGTTAACTATTAAATGGGATAATTTTAAGGACAAAAAATAAAGGGCTTGTGCCTACACATCAAGAATCCAATAAAATGTAATATGCTTAATAGTAATCCAGTAAAAATAAAAATTCAATAAATGTCAGGTACTTAACTGAGACCTTCCCCCAAGGTCTTCTTTGGCTTTGAAGTATAGCATAGTGAATGGTTCAGAACACAGACTCTAGAATTTCAGGTCTGCCTGGGTTTGAACTCCAGCTCCAATTCTTACTAGCTATAAAACAGGGGTAAGTTACTTAACCTCACATTTCTTCACCTATAACATGGGGTTCAGAATATATTCTTTCATACAGGTTATTGTGAGGATTATATGAGTTAATACATTCAAATGATATGTATAATTTTTATTATTATGCTATTTTCCCAGAAACTGTAGTCAGTATTTTATGCATAGTTTATGCATTGTCTAATTTTAGGGACATTGGTAATGATCCTGGTCTTAAAAATCACCTTGTCTTATTCACTTCTTGTTGCCTTAATATCCACCATCATAGATCCATTTCTTTGCTTTAAATCTTGTATGTCTCTTAAAATTAAATTTACAGTTTAAGCTTGAGGGAAGGGATTATGTTTGATTTGTCTTTATGCTTCTCTACCTTCTCCAATTCCTATCATATTTTCCCTACCCTTGCCCCTTATAGACAACCTTAAACAAAATAGCTAGAGTGATCCTATTAAAATGGTGCTTATTGGCTGCCATTGTGAGTCAAAACATCCCAAAACTTAGTGACTTAAAACAACAATGATTTATTATTTCTCCTGATTCTGTGGGTTGGCTGGGCTGTTCCTCTGATGGTTTCATCTGGGCTTACTCCTGCAGCTGCATTCAGCTGGAGACTTCCAGTTGGGCTGGAAGGTCCAAGACAGCCTTACTCACAGGTCTGAGGGTTGGTATAGCTGTTGGTTAGGGAACTTCAGTTTTCCACACATCCTTTCATTCTCCAGTAGTCTAGACTAGCTAGACCACACATGTTGATGAACGGCGATACAAAATAATGCAGCCATGTTTTTCAATCGATCACAGTCTACCCTCTGATAACAATTATTTCCATTCCTCACACATACAAAAAAATTGCTCACCCCTCTCCTCTAACTCTCATCCCATTACTACAGCAACAGGCTCAAACTCCACTATCCCACAATCTGCACTTGGTCCAGATATAGATATGATCCCTTAGCTGCATTCCTTGTGATCCAGAGATCTGCTTACTAAAAAGACAAGTTATTCAAATTATTAAGACATCTGTTTCTCATACAATGGTGAGCTAGAGACAGGAGCACTGCATTAGACACTCCTCTTCATTGAGGAGAATAACAGAAATCACACAGCAGCCCTCATGTGTAGCAATCCTGAAATATAGCTGAGCACATACCTCTAGTTCCCAATGGGAACCGACAGATCCAAGATGGCCCCTGGGATGCCTTGGCTCTCCTTCATGTGGCTTCTCATCCTCTAAGACTTTATAGACTGGCTTCAGTACATGGTGATCTCAAGGTAGCAACCAAAGTGAGCAAAAGTAAAAGCTGCCTCTTGAGATTACCTTTGACAATCAAATAATATAATTTGCCAAATTCTATTGGTCAAGCAAGTCATGTAGCCAGCCCAGCTTCAAGGGTGAAGAAAGAGAGTTGTGCTGATTGTGGGCAATTTTCTCTCAGATCTCAACTCACTCTTCTATACTCCAGTTTGTGGTGATAGTGCTGGGTTATAGCATATGATAATACTAGATTTGGTCAGTAGGGGAGAGAGGTTCTCAGGGGGAGACTGCAAAGTTAGAGGAAGAAGGAACTTGCTCCTCCCCATTTGGTTAAAAGCACAAGTCCTTCCAATGGCCACAATGGTCTCCTTGCTGTTCTTTGAATATGCTAGTTGTACTCCTGTCTCAGAAACTTTGTTTGCTCTTCCACATGACCAGAAGAGTCTTCCCCCAGACTTCTAGAGAGCTCACTTCCTACCTCCCCACGTCATCGCTCAAATGTCACTTTCTCATCAAGGCGTTCCTTGAATACTTTATTTAAAACTCAGCGAATCTCAACCAAAATCTGGTACTCCTTATCCTCTTTCTTCTTGCGTTTTTTCTATAGCATTATAATCAATATACCATAGCATTTGATATACTTTACAGTTTATTTATTGCCTATCTCCACTTCACCTGGCCCTAAAATTTAAGTTCCAAGAGGGCAATATATTTTAACTGTTCTGTTCTGTGTTGTTGTACCCAAAATCTAGAGAAGTGCTTGGCATATAATAGATTCTCAATAAATTCATAAATATGTGTCCATTAAGTTTGCTGAAGTAAGATTGCTTTGTAGTACATTAAGTCATAAACATTGGAGCACAAATGAGTTTATAAGATCTTTTTCTTAAAACAAGTCAAGGAAGTGAAATAGAGAATAAATTAAAATATTGAGAATATGAAGTGATGGAGGGAAAAAGGCTACATAAGGGAGCCCCAGAAGAGCTTGGGGAAAGGGGTAATAAATACAAAAACACTGATCAGCTGTAATCTAATTTGCAAAGCTAGGATGGAGGAGATAGGGAAAGCATCTTGGAGTAGAGGAAAGAACACAAAATTTGGAGTAAACTGTAGACTATCCCAGCTTTTTTTCCCCCAACTTTGCTGCTTACTGTAAACATATTTCTGGGGAAATTATTTAACCTCTCTTGCTCTCAGGTTCTACATTTCTGAATTAAGGAAAATAATTTCTTGTTATTTCCCTCAGAGGATTGATGTGAAAATCAAATGAGTTCATGTATGTACATGTACAAATGTTAAAAATGCAGACTGATGATAATGATGACGATGATGTGACCTCTAATAGATGTGACTAGGAGAGCCAGAAAGGCAGGATATGCCAAAGGAGTCCCTAGCAAGCCCTCTGTCAAGAAGAATTGAGGCATAGCCATCTTCAGCTTCAGGGTTACTGGCTCTTCATCTGGAATGCAATTAGAATGATTGGTTTTTAAATCTGTTATGTATTTTGTATGTGTGTGCCATGCCCTTCCCATCGAGTTGGAATTCAACTGTAGTCATGTACCCTATTTAATTAATTTTATTTTACTTCGCATATTTGGAATTAGGGGCTCAGGAATGTCATATGTAAATGTATGCAAAACAGCATGCAAATTGGTAATGAGAGCCAAAAGCCCAGATTTCTTTTTTAAACAGTAATATATCATTAGGGGAAAAAAAGGTTCTTCTCACAGGCCTACTGTGCTATAGCTCTTTAAAAGAGTCTTGTTTAATCAGAACTTCTGGCTACAAACAATACCAATACAACTTTATATAATATGTCATGTTGGAGAAGCTCGCAAAAATTAGCAACTTTGGTGTATTTGACCTAGTTCTCCTTATTGAACAAACATATTTCTGTACTTTTAAGAAATTAGCTGGAGAAGTCGGCGAAATGGAAATAGGAGGTGAAGTGGCTACTGTCCCTCACACCTGACATGCCATATGTCAAGCCACTACTTCACAAATTTCTGTGAGATGAAATGAGAAAAGCTTTTTGTTTATTTTCCTAATTAAATGAGGTCTAGAGGGAGAGATATCAAATCAGTGGGCTTCTCTGTCCCATTTTAAATAAATGATTTATAGTTAAACCTAGAGTAATTCTATAAAGGCTCTCAATCTCTGAAAATTGTGAAGAATCTGTAATCTTAACTTGCTTTATGCAAGTTAAACTAGTATTTGGAGTATATTGTAATAAATGATCTATTCTCACAAAGCTCAAATTAGTGCAGGCTTTTGGTACAGGACACACAAAACACTGAATATAATCATAGTTGTAAAAGGAAAGAAATGCCTGAATTCAGAAAAGTCCTTTAAGATGACACATCTTTATTATTTTTTTTTGGCCATACTAAATCCTTTTGTGTTCTGATTACTAGTAAAAGAGGGTTTGTATATCTACTCTAATGTAGGTATACATTAGAGTAGATTTCAATATGCTTTTGTAAATTTTTCAAATTACAAAAAACTGGCTTCACATAGCACTTCATAATTTCCCTCATCGAATCCTAAAGACTATATTAAAACATCTGTTTTTGGAATATCTTGCTGACAGTAGAATGGTATACCCCCAGAGGAGTATCTTCATTTTGCATAAAATTTGCATACTTATAAATAAGTTAACATTGGGGGGACAAGTATATCATCTGCGAACAATGCAAGTATTTTGCATATATCCTTTTTATAACTGGATTAGAGCAGAGAAAGACAGATTTTTTGAAAAATAATTTTTTTCTCATTCAATCACATTTTAAATGAGACTGAATTCTTTATAAAGATTTTTCCCTCCCAATATTCTTTATCTTGCCCTCAGAAATGCAAGGTAGCACAAATTGATTCAATATTCAGAAATGAAATATATTGCAGCTGTGTGCAAATAATATTTAAAGTGTGGCATATATGATAAACTCACAAATGGAATTTTATAGTTACATATGCATACCCTGGATTATAAGACGTAAGAAGACATATGGAGTAAGGTAGATGTCCATCTTTTTCTCTTATTCTGGCACAAAACAACTTTATACTTAATGCAATCTTGGTAATTTATACACCCTAGTCAAGTACCTAGAAGTGCATTATGTTTTTTTTGTTTAATTAACTGTATGCCTTCAACTCTTTGAGTTTGAAAGGAAACTAACCTTCTCCAAGGTTTATTCTGGTCTCACACTAGCCTGGGGAATAATGGAGCACAATGCAAAAATTACTCCATATAGACAACTGTCAAATCTGCTACAGAGTCAGCATTATTACATTATTAATGTAGTACATTATTACAGAAGACTATTACTCTAATATAATGACTAGGAACTAGCTCTCTGATTCCCATTAATGCCCAGTTTCACATACTAGGCCAGTGAGAATACAGTAGGTAAGGTTTTGAACGACTGAGGTTTCAGGAGAGACAGAAGGTGCCTTCACCCAAATTACCTTATACCAACCATTGGATAGTACACAGAGTTACACAGTTAGAACTGTATCTTTTATTTAAGATTCTAACTGCTGGGCAAATAAAAATATTTGGGGGAGGGGTTAACACATAAAGGTATTATCTGTGATTTATAATTTAATGAATGGGCTCTTAACCTGGGACCCCTGTACCATAGACAAGATTTAGAGAAATAGTAAGCCTTCTTAAACTATATGCAAATTTTTGTTTAAATGCATTTGGGTGAATATTTGGAGGAAAAGGACTGATAGATTTTTGACATATTCTCCAGGGAGTTCACACACACACACACACACACACACACACACACACACACACACACAC